>NW_015542402.1:1687147-1727727 GCF_001515605.1 Sinocyclocheilus anshuiensis | reverse complement strand
AAGAGAAATGATAGAAATTAATACTTTTATTTAGCAAGGATGCTTTAAATTGATCAAAAGTGATGATAAAGCATTTATAATGTTAATGTAAAGATTTCTATTTCAGATAAATGCTGTTCTTCTGAACTTTCTGTTCATCAAAGAAACCTGAAAAATTATACTCAGCTGTTTTCATCATAATAATAATAAATGTTTCTCGAGCAGCAAATCAGCATATTATACTGATTTCTGAAGATCATGTGACACTGAAGACTGGAGTAATGATGCTGAAAATACAGCTGCGCATCACAGAAATACATTACAGTTTAACAGAGATTCACATAGAAAACAGCTGTTTTGAATTATAAAAATGTCACAATATTACAGCTTTTGCTGTACTTTGGATCAAATCAATGCAGGCTTGGTGAGCAGAAGAGACTGCTTTAAAAACAAATCTTACTGTTAAAAAACTTTTGACTGGTAGTGTAGCCTATATATATATATATATAGTGTGTTTGTATAACATATCTTTATTGAGTTTTTACATATTATAATTTTTTTTTTTTTACAAAAAAACACAGCTCACCTGAACATTACCCAGGCAGGCAGAAAAAAAAAACTACTGTAAACATGATTTATATCAACCAGTCCTCATAAACATTCTTACATTCCATAACTTCACACATCTATCCATCACCACTGAGTGTTTGTCAAATCTTCTGACTGAGCCAATGTAGACTTTGGTCAAATGACGAGGCAGAAATATATTGTTAGTAACATTTTAGAAGAATTTTATGGGGAAGAAACACAATAACAGCTTCTGTGGGACGTGAAGGAAAAGTAATGTAACTAATTACTGTTGCCAGAAAGTAACAAGTAATAACATTACTTTTGAAAGGAGTAACTAGTAACTAGTGCCAGCGTCACCTATTGGTCAAAAGTGATAAGCCATTACATCACATTGTAATTGTATTTATGGGTAATTTTCAACCATTCTGCGTAAAATGATCAACAAATAAGTCTTTAATTACCAAACTGTTATGATGCACCTTTATACAGTACTGTGATAGCAGGGCCTGAGGTGGGTCAGAGCAGGCATAACTCAGTCTGGCTTTTATGTGGCATTGTGTTTTTACACAGGATTCTGAACTCAGACGCGTTAGTTTGAGAAAAGCTGTAGTTCCTGATAACCAATGCACTCACTAACCGTGTAGTGCTAGCAGAATTATTTCAGCATGTGCAGTTTGTGTAGCCTGCATATATTAAATAAAGTCTGTGTAGTTATGTTATAGACTACTCAAAGGGATTATAATAAAGTACAGTATTGAGAAGCTTCGTGATTACATTTTGTAATACTGTTACTGAGGACAAGCTCAGAGCCCACTGATCATGCATTACATAAACAGTGAGTTTAATAACTTTAACCTAAAATCTTGATGATGTGTCACCTAATCAAAGACAGTATGCACGCCACAAGAACTCTTTAACATTTATTTTACTGCTAAATCCATCCACCGTTTGTCCAAATGATGAAATGTACATTATTAACAATGACAGCAATAGCTGAGGATACCTATATAAACAATACATCTTCTTAAAAGACAATAACAGCAAAGAAACCTGATTCATAAACTAAAGATATAGGATATATTCTGTAGTTGTGCATGCACATCTGTTAGGCTGATTTTCCTGCATGGCTGTACGTAACAGTGAAAATGTTTACAATCTTCAATGAAACTATGTGAAGGGATGCTTGTATGAGCTGGAATTTGAATTGCAAAAATGCAAAAAAAATATATTGCTAAAAAATGCTTGACACTCAAGTCAGGTCTTGGGCTTTCGGTTCTGGTCGAGTCCAGTCTGATGTGCATGAAAACACTGCCTGAATAATGTAACATGCTTTAAACATTTAATTTATAGTGGATCAGTTATCTTCGTCACTCCCAAAGCCTTCTTCCTCGTCCATTTCCACTCCTTGAAACAATCTAGAGCAGAAAATAAACGAATAAACACAGTCAGCAAGTGTGCAGGTCATTTCATCAACCTTTAATCATCTCAAATCTATTATACATGACTTTAAGACCAGAGTCCTCATGTACTGTAGATCTCATCCTGAAGGTTTTTCATCCTAAAAGTCAGATTTGTAAAACAGTATGTACACCAGAACCTGAGTCAAGACCAAACCAGATTCATCTGAATGATCCACATTCACTGCCTGAGAAATGTCTTTTATTTAATCAATAAATACAAATCAAAAATATCTTAATTTGTGTTCTGAAGATGAACGAAGGTCTTACGTGTTTGGAACGACAAGAGGGCGAGTAATTAATGACAGAACTTTCATTTTTGGGTGAACTATCCCTTTAAGACTGATCTTGAGACTAAGCACTTACTATAGCAACAGCAAATTAATTACAAGCAACTAATCATAAACTTAACCATTACCCTAGAGTAAGTAAATGTTCTTAATTAATATTACTCAGTATGTATGTGTAATTACACTGTAACAAAATTGTAACTTACTTATTGTAATGCATTATATAGAAATAATCCCGCTGCAAAAATAAATAAATAAATAAGATGCAGACCCAGGATGTGTGAAATTATAATTTTTATTATTATTAATTTTTTTATTATTATTATTTTTAACCCTCCTGTGATGTCTGGGTCAAATTGACCCCAAAGCAACTTAGACATCTCTAAAAAAATATGATAACTATATTTTTAAACCTTGAATCTTTCTGACTCTTGCTAAATGTAGTAGACGAAACCATAAATGTGCACATCTTGTGTTACAAAGTTTTTAAAATGCCTGTGCACATTTTGACCCAATTGGTGATGTCATAAAAAAAAAGATTAAACATTATATGCAGAATAATTTTCTGTTGTGTTTAATATTTAATTATTTCATACAATAATGTGTTTACAAACACTGTACACACAATTTTACAAGCATCTGTCAAAAATGATTGTTGTTGGGTTTCCATATTATATGGGGACTTTCCATAGACATAATAATTTTTATACTGTACTAACTGTATTTTCATTCCCCTAACACAAAACTTTCTGCATTTTTACATTTCCAAAAAACATAAACAAACAAACAAAAACAAGCTGTTTTCCTCATGGGGACCAACTAAATGTCCCCAAATTTATTTAAAATATCGGGTAAGTAAATAAAAATAAATTATTTTGTCAATTTGAGTAATTTATTGATATATTTTAATATTGGTTGAAATTTGCACATAACAGGAGGGTTAAAGATTTGTGGGGTAAAACAAAAAACATTGCTTTATCTTATAATAATTCATAAACTAACCCTGGAACATAAATTAAAAAATGTTCAGAAAATAAGCTGCTATAGCTACTTACTTACCCTGAAATTGACCAAAAAAGTTATATGTTTATTATCTGTTTTGTCAGAGTTTATCCGTTTACTCATTTAGAGGGTGTTGGAAAAGCATGCATTTCAATGGATTTAGAAGCCTCCTGAGTTTCCCAAATGTTGTGCAGTTCTTAGTTATGGAAGAGCATTGTTTCTGCACGAGTATTAACGCTCTCTTTCATGTCCTGTTGTGCTTAAATGGTAACACAAGGTTATTTTAACAACATGCAAGTTCCACATTAATCCAGACGGTTATGTCTTAAGTGAATGCAAATAGTTGGGAGAAATAAATGCATGCGTGTAAGGCTCTGAAACACATATAAGAGCGTGTTGAAGACGGTACTCACTGGTTATAGCAGGGCAAGCTGGGGTTGTTGAAGTGGCTGTAGGGGTTCACTCTGCTGAGAGCTCCCAGACAGATCCAGCAGAAATACTTCTGACAGGACGAACAGGTCATCTTGTTACAGCCGTGCACCTTCTACAGAAACGGGAAAAAGAGCACTTTCAATCCATGCACAGAGTCATTCAGGCATGTTTTTCTGAGAATCTACCGAAAGAGCGCACCTTTGCACAACACACCAGATCTCAGTTTGCAGAGGGTTCCCACAATTGTGCTCCAATTAAATGATTCTTATACAGCTTTCTGGGGCAGTTTTTAATTCGAATGCCAGGTACAAATTGAATTAATAGGTGTATATGATCATATTTACTGCTACTATATCAGTGACTAGTACTTTTCCACTTATAGGTCTTAATTACTGGACCAAAAACATTCCTAATATACAATTTTGATATTCATCAAAAGTTATGACTGTGTGAAATTAAACATCCTGACCTAAAATTGGATGAGGTGCTCTATCCACCATGCTCTATGCTCTAACACCATGATCCATCAAAACGAAACTTGGTACACTTCATTAGCACATGCTTAATTTGGGAATAGCACCACCTACAGGTCAAAAGATCTGAAAAATGGCTATTTTTGCTCAAAACCTTTGAAATGTTTTTCAAAAAATTGTGATGTTTGTGTCTATGGATTCCTTGGGTCACGCCGACGATACCATATTTGCCAGGATTGGACGAACTGCTATTTGCATTCAATTAGGATATTTTTAAACACTTTAACTTACTGGCACAAAATTTTGTAGAGCTCACTGTCAGCATGATCCTGAAGCTGCCTGTAAAGTTTAAAGGCAGCACCACCAGGTGTTCAGAAGATATAAAGCTTAAATAAAAAAAAAACTTTCTTTGTTGATACAATCCTTGGTTTAGTTGTGCAGTGGGTTGAATTGAAACACCCTAAGCCCTAGATCACTTGGAATGGAGTTGATTTATTATTTACCAGTAATGCAAGGAAGACATCCTTATCAACTTCTGGTTTTATGCACCATTCTATATGTCTACAGGCAGTGTAGAAAGTTACTTTTTAAAGTAATGCATTACAATATTGCATTACGCCATAAAAAAAGTAACTAAATGCGTTTTTATGGAAAGTAATGCATTACGTCACTTTTGTGTTACTTTTTGTCACTTGGGCTGAACTTATTTTGTTTTTTTTAATAATAAAAAACGCAAAGTTATATTTTTGGCAACTGTAAAGGTCCTTTCACACCAAAAGTGAAATTAATAATCCTCAGGCTGAAAGAAGTGCCTCTTCCTCTGCACATCACTCACAATTTCTCTTAACATGGGGACAGGAGAGCTCTCAGTGAATAAATGGGAAAACAAAGTAACTTGTGTAACTTATTTGAAAAACTAACTCCGATATTTCATTGTAAATGTAAAAGTAATTCGCTACTTTACTAGTTACTTGAAAAAAGTAATCTGATTACATAACTAGGGTTACTTGTAATGCGTCACCCCCAACACTGCCTATAGGTATGCTTTGGCTGTTGGAAAAAATATAGAAAATTACAAAACAGCAAGTGTTATTTGTTATTTTATCTCAAAGTAACTCATTTGATATGTGGGGGTAGATTAAGTGCGATCTGCTGTGATGTCACAATCGTGTTGCATTGTGGGAAATGGAGCTGCCGATGAATCATACATCGGCGTAGGCTCACTTCCTCGGTCAAAACCTAGTCATTCATGCTCGTAATTTTGGAAATATGTAGTATGCACACTAGGGTTGACCGATATCTATTTTTCAGGGCCGATACGGATACCGATTATTACAGTTAAAGTAGACCGATAACCGATATTTTGAATCGATATATATGTCTGGTGTAAAAATGAAAATTAATGTCAAAATTAAGAATAACAAGGGCTCTGACAAAAGCTTTCTCTAAACGCTTTTAAATTATTTTATCGGCAAATCGATTTTGAAAATGACTGATACCGATAACCATAAAAATGCTTAATATCGGTGCCGATAATCAGTCGACCCCTAATGCACACATCCTTAGTACTGACCTGTATATTAGTGCCACAGCAAGGGCACTGTTTACAGTTATCCTTCAGCCAGTCTGTGCTAAAAGACTCCTCCACCGCCTTCTGAATGACCCGTCGGCCAAAACGCTTCTCAAGGAACTTCTTCCCCTCTTCACTCACAGACATATACTCATCCCGCAAACTGCGAAGCTCATCTGTTAAAGAAAGGCACAGCTTTTGAACTCTTCAGAGGGAAACAAACTAACCAAGTGTGTGTACTACTGGTCACTGAGCATCCAATTTACTACTATCAGACACAGGCTACAATTTAGCTGCAACAGGTGTAACTAGATAAAAAAGTTCGTCAAGACGATCTTTAGGTTGGCTTGAGAAAGCCTAGCCTGAAAGTATAAAGCAGTTGTAAAAGCCCGAAGTTTGAAAATTTAGATAGATTAGATAGATGTTGACAACATGTTTCTAGCATGATTAGCATGTTTTTAGCATGATTAGCCTGTTACTAGCATATTGCTGGCAAGATTAGCAAGTTACTAGCATGTTTCTAGCATGATTAGCATGTTGTTAACAAGATTAGATAGATGTTGATAACATGTTTCTAGCATGATTAGCATGATGCTAGCATGACTAGCATGTTGTTAGCATGATTAGCAAGTTACTAGCATGTCGCTAGCATGATTAGCAAAGTTACTAGCATGTTTCTAACATGATTAGCATGCTACTAGCATGTTGCCAGCATGATTAGCAAGTGACTAGCATGTCACTAGCATGATTAGCAAGTTACTAGCATGTCGTTAGCATGTTTCTAACATGATTAGCATTTTGCTAGCATGACTGGCATGTTGCTAGCATGACTGGCATTCTACTAGCATTTTGCTAGCATGTTTATCATGCCACTAACATTTTGCTAACATTATTAGCAAGTGACTAGCATTTTTCTAGCATGATTAGCATTTTACTAGCATGATTCGCATGCTACTAGCATGTTGCTAGCATGATTAGCAAGTTACTAGCATGTTTCTAACAGGATTAACGTTGCTAGCATGCTACTAGTATGTTGCAAGCATGATTAGCAAGTTACTAGCCTGTTGTTAGCATGATTAGCATTTTGTTAGCATGATTAGCATGTCGCTAGGATAGATAGATAGAGTTTGAATGAGTTTAAATGGATTTGAAGTAGTACATAGAAGGGAAGCTTGATTGAGTCTAAAGGCTTCAGTTTGTTTACATTAGAATTTTGTCAGTTGGAGTTTGAATAGTCTTGGCTCATCTGAACATTCCGTCAATGTAAGTCTATGGGATTTTTATGATTTTTAATCTACATTTTTACGAAAACCATAAGTCGGATCAGTTAGAAAAGATATAGCACACTAATCAGTCTGAAGAGCTGGGCTGAGTGAGTTTGGTGGTTCTAGCTTGAAAGCTCTAGGAGGAGTAGCGTTTACAAATTTAGTCTAAGAATAATAATAATAAAAAGCTTAAGTAGCAGATCAGTAGCAGATAAAAATCCTCTTACCAGCGGTCGCTATGCAGTGAGAGAGGCCATGATAGCTCCGCTTACAGAGGGTACAGAAGGCATATCTGCAGGCGGGACAGATGCCCATAGTGGAGTCAGGCTCGACCATCACAGCCATACAGCAGCTCATGCGGGGACAATACACCACATCCGCCATCAGGTCCAGACTCGACTGCAGCAGAAGACGATCATAGCGCGCAAACTCATCTTCGCCCACGAGAAGTTTCACCTATTATATGAGCATACTGATGTCAGTCTTAAAACTATATTCAGAATGCAGCTGAAGAGTTTTAGAGTCATAACAGGGCTCAAGGATATTTGCTCAAGGTTAAGATATTTACAGTAAAAATATTGCTTTGTTGTTTTTCACTAACAATTCTAATAAATTTTATTAAGGCATCAAAATTGTAGTTACCAGTAGGGGTGTGCGATATGTATCATCTACGATAATATCGTAATTGTTGTTTTAACGATATACAAGCTGACACGATCAAGTACGTCACTCACTTGCAAAAACAAATTAAAAACTATTCTATTAGAATAGAATACAGTTAGAATGCCCAGCTAAATATCTCTATATGGGCTTTTGTTTTTTACATTTATATTTATAAGATATGATACAGTTTCACACAAGCAAGAGTGCCAGTCATTTTCCTGAATATCAGCGAATGTGATATTAGCTTTGTTCAACAAACATGAAGTTAATATTGAGCGAGCACATTATTGTGTTTTTCTGTTTCGCCAATGAAAATAGTTCCAAACAAAGCTGGAGCAGAACATTTGTGCGTCTCAGAGCAACACTGCAATGTTTCGTTCCTGAATGAATCGGTTTTTGAACGAATCATTTGAGTAAATGATTCAATAATCCATTCATGAAGACAGCAACTTGGTTCTTTTCTAATGAATCAGCCGTTTTGAATGAATCATTTGAATGAATGATTCAATGAATAACTCATTAAGACTCATATTTTTTGGTCAATATCGCACACCCCTAGTTACCAGTGAAATTTCTCAATTCTCCATTCCAATTACGGTATCACAGGAAAAACTACTAGTCTAACTAATTTAAAGTTTAAACATTATTAAAGACAATTAATCAGTCAGCAATAAAATAATAACAAATTACAAGAAATAGCACAAATAAATACAACAAAGATACACATGAAATAAACAGTGCTAATAAACAAGAAATCCTGCAGAAATTGAATAATCAAATATAAAATTACACTGTACAGTCTTCACTGCATAGATTAAATACAGAGTAATGCTTTTAAAGCTACAGAAGTGATTCAGTCAAGAGCAGTGAGTGATTTTCATTTTTTGATGAACATTAATGACACAGACAGCAGCATGTATATTACACTGCTCACTTTAAAACCTAATGCGTAGATGTAATACATTGACATGCATCAGATTTTCTCCCAAAGGCTTGTGGATGCTCATCAATATAATTTTGTGTATTTTTCTGTTTAAGCGTGATAAGATGCAAAAGAAAACTCGATTAAGTACTGAGTTCTCTTCTCGTGTGTCTTCTATAAATCGACACTGGCAACTTAAAAATGTGCGAATGATAAACCGTCATCTGTCATTTCAAGTGGGCCCGAGTCTCATCGTCAAGCCCTACATAACCTATCCATACTCACACTATAGCACAATCACACAAAAACAGACAGAAGATACCTGCGAAGGAGTGGCCATGGACATGCACTTTGGCTCAGGGCAGTTAAGGCACTGGACTTTTCCGTCTCTTATCTGGATCTGAAAGTATTCCTTCATGCAGGCCTTGCAGTACACATGCTGACACTCTTTGAAGAGCAGAGAGTCGGATCCGAGCTTCTCGGAGTAACAGATGCCACAGCAGAACACCTTCCCATCAAACACCTTCTGCTTCTGAGCTTCGTCAAAATCCAGCAGCTGAGTCAGTATATCTGTGCGAGCGTCGACTTCTTGCACGGCTCTTGGGTCTAAATCTTTACTTTTTTCTCCGGAAAGGTCTACTGCTTGTTTTGGGCCAGATTCACACTGAGGCTGACTCTCAATGCTCTGGATTTCCAGTGGTGACTGGATTCCCAGGAAGTCCAGAGTCTCTTCCTTTAGGAACTGCATCCAGGTAAAAAGAACCACGTTGCCTTGGTTCTCCTCCCAAAGCTCGTCCAGTCTCCTGCAAAGTGCAGTGATCTGATGGAGTGAGAGCGGAAGGTTATCGCAATGCTACAGCAGCAGAAAAAGATCACCAAATACACTTGAACAGGGTTCCCAAATATCCTCCCAGACTTCCACTAGCTGAACAAACCGATTACCCCAAACTAGCAGCATTCACCCGAGTCAAAGCTGCTATGACCCTCTGGTTACCATCCACTTTTGGGATGGTTGGGAAAATAACTTTTCCTTTGGTGATCCAATGAAGAAAGTCATGCAGGTTTGCAATGACAATAATGGTGGGAAAATGATGACATTTATTTCTTGGTAAACTACTCTTCTAAAAAACTGCTGCCTTTATCAGTGTTTACACTAAATTAGATGTTGTTGGCTGTTTAAATAAAAGGAAAGTTAAATTAATGTGAGTATGACTGATTGGCTTGTTAGTTAACACAGGAGAGATTTAAGTCATGATGACATATAGTCTTTGCATTTTTAAGTCTGCATCAAATTGTAATGTAGTAAAAAGTATCATTTTTTTCCGCATAAATGCAATTGTACATAAGTACAAGTATTCAGTTTTAACTAGGGGTCGGAATCTCTTGGTACCTCATGATTTGATAAAAAAAATGCTTGTGAATCCCTCGTTATGCTAAATATCTGATTAAATTTCCCTCCCTTTTTGAGTGGCTCAATAGCGCGATATGCCGTATTATCACCATATATATATGTATATATAATCTTTGTGTGTGTTACGATGTAACGAGGTCATTATCCGGAAACCAATGAAACCAAAACCAAATAGGCCGTTGATACAGGAAGTGAAATAAACAGAAGAGAATGTCAAAATAACAGAACATAAACCTGACATTTTTCACATTTCCAGGTTTCTCAGCAGCAGAAGTTGTCAAACATTTTTTTAGCATTCCCAAATAGCTCAAAATAAAAACTCTATGACCATTAATTGTTAGCCTATATGTATAACAGTTAGTTCTGATCCTCGAATCGACTGGACAAGAGACTTTCTGCAGATATTTCACCCGAGCGTTCTAGACGGGCTGTCAATCAGTGCAGTTACATTGTTACGCCACAAGGGACTGTCTTTGATTGAGTCTTTAAACCGTTCATTCTGTTTTTCGATCTCCCGCATTCACTTTCATTGGATGCCATTTTTGATCAATGAGGCCTATGATGAATCACTTTCAAAAATAAACACAAAACCTAATTGAAAGAAAACAAGTTGACAAAAAGATTGAATCCAGTATTTGGTGATAATATTGCATAACTGTTCTGTTCTCGTAAGCTGGCCATGTTTGACCCGAGAACACCACAAGCGTGACTTTGTGTCATTTTGTACCATTTTTTTTAAATATTTTGTCTAATATTGACAAAAATATGCACAAATAATGTTTTTTCACTCGAAAACAGGTGCATAAGCTCAGATCAATGAAGTCTATGATCAATCAGCTCTAAAAAGAAACACAAAACCTGTCCTAAGTGAAAGAAAACAAGTTGATAAAAAGATTGAATCCAATATTTGGTGATAATATAACAAGTAATTTATGAGCTATTTTTTGTAGGCTGGACATTTTTACATCACAAGTGTAACAAGGTGGGAAAAATCCCCAAAAAGTACAAAAATTATCTAAAAAATCTGGATAAAAAGCGAAAAAAAGAAAGAAAAAAAAAGGGATCAAAATGACCCAAACGCCACCAGAGGGTTAAGTACAGTAGTGAAGTGACGTAATGTCTAAATGAAACAGTTTATCCAACAAGAATAAAAGTTTAGGGAGAGACTTTTATCTCAGGTTGTTGTTGACAGTCAGTAAAAGAGCAAGCACTGAGAAGTGAGCATATCCATTTTTATTCAATGCTACAAAATCAAAAAGAATGAATTCGATATATAAAAGAGCAAATGACAACAATGAAATGACACCGCTTTCAGGACATCACTAAACAGGACTCACCTGGACTCTCGTGAGCCATTTGGAGCTTACAGTAAAAACCGGAGCCGATGCTGAAGGGTAGTCAGCCGGGAATTCAAAACTCAGAACCAGTGGAGGTAGAAATGATACATTATGCTCTGTGGAATTCTGTCCTGTAAAACAAGGAAACATTATAGACTCTATGAACAAGGTTTGAGCACCTGCTTATAAAGCCTCACCCTTGACTAGCAGTTTGAAGCTCGGCGGAAGCTCCAGGCACAGATGGATCTCGCCCTCTTTTCCCGACTCGGCTCTGCGAAACTCCTCTTCATCGTAGATGCTCGCTAGAGCAAGCAGTTCATCTTCTTGTGCTTCCTGGTCGGCTGACATTTGAACATTCCTGAGATTAAAAAAAAGAGATCACGGTTTATAAAGTTTTAAATATGTATATTTTTCTTACAAAAACGCATTGGTTCCCTTCAGGAGGCCTTTATTCACCCCCGGAGCCGTGTGGGGAACTTTTTTATGATGGATGGATGCGCTTTATTTGACGTCTTTTGGACTACTGAAAAATAACACCCATTCACTGCCATTATAAAGCTTTGAAGAGCCAGGACGTTTTTAAATATAACACCGATTGGATTTGTCTGAAAGAAGAAAGTCATACACACCTAGGATGGCTTGAGGGTGAGTAAATTATGGGGTAATTTTCATTTTTGGGTGAACTATCCCTTTAACATCTCAATGTATCACCAGGAGCTGCGGGTTTTTAATTGTATGTTTCTTGTATTTGGTAACTTGCATATTATGAATCACCAAGGACCATGGGTTCATCTTTAGTGTTCTACTGAAGAAAGAAAGATGCAAACATCTTAGGCTGGCCTGAGGGTGAGTAAATTGACAGTTTTTTTTGTGGTGAACTGTCCCTTTAAGTGTGACAGGATGATTGACAGGCCGGTTTATGCTTTATGGTGACAGTCAGAATACATAACTATGCGACAGAGAGCGATTTTATGACGTGGAAGTATTGTAACCAATTGTTTGTTATTGTTTAAACCAAAGCTTGCTTGCTGCACACTCAAAAGTAACGTTATATATGTTTTCTTCACGAAATAAATAGTGTAGGCGAATTGGGAGAATTCCGCGTTTTTGTAAATAGGACTTCGCTTGGCCATACACGTGTTTGAAACTCATAACTACTATATTTCCGACTCCATTTGAAGGGAAACACATTGGCAAAAACGATGTACTAACCTAAATTAATGTTAACAAGCGTGATAAACACTGTCAAACAGCGTCGTTCGTTTCACGTTATTCGCAGTATATTTGCTTTCTCCTTCTGTTCTGGAGAGGTGACAGTCTTGCAAAGATACCAATACCGCAGTACGTTTAAACAATATTCGAACATACCTAAAACCGCTTCTTATAGCTGCATTTTAATACTCAAGAATACGCTAACACGCTATCATAGCATGGCGTTTAAGGGACCGTCTCAAAAATGCAATAACTACTGTAAAACGTCGGCGCTGTCCAAGGGTGAGTTCACAAAATAAATGAAAATTCTGTCATCTTCTTCTTCTTCTTCTTTTAAATTTAATGGCGGTTGGCAAAGCAACTTAAATGGTGCATTCCCGCCACCTACTGGATAGGAGTGTGGAGCGCATAATGATTGGAAGTTTGAGAACTATAGCCAAAAACAAAAACAAAAAACAAAACAAAAATACAACGCCAATTATTCCCGCTTTATTTACTACAACTGTATCCTACATTCTATTGATCAGTCTTGTTTCTTTTAAGAAAATTATTAATTCATGAAATATTCTTGATTGCTTTGGGCTATTTCCTAACAGAACCTGAAGTGACAAATTATTTATTCCGAATGATCCTAAAGCTTGAATTAGTTGAAATCTTGCTCCTTCATATGCATCACACTCTATAAGTACGTGTTCTACTGACTCTGCATGACCACATTTATCACAGTTTCCAGTTTCATGCTTCTCCGTTCTATACAGACACTGATTTAAAGAACAATGTCCAATACGCATTCCTGACATTAAAACGTCTTCTTTCCTGTTGCCAAACTTTCTTCTTTCTTGACCTACTTTCTCTTGAACATGATGAAAATGTCTACCTTTTGTTCCACTATCCCACTCCTTCTGTCATTTCTTTCTTATTTCATTTGCAATTAACCCTTTTACTTCTGCTGTTTTTGTTAGTTTCAAAGGGTTAATAACATTAACAGATTCATTAGCGAACTTCAGCAATACCTTATATTCCTCTTTCCTCCTTCTTGCCTGTTGATTTCCCTTTTCACTGTCCGTTTCTGAGATTTGTCCCCAACTTTTCTTTCTTTTTCGAGTTTCTACCACTTTCCATTCATTACTTGCATTGCCTCCACTATCCGCATCCGCATCCGCATCCTCCATTTCTGGATCGCTTCCGGAATCTACACCACTTCCTACCATCAGCGCTCCAGTCACAATCCAGCTGTCGCCAACCGCAAAACAACTACCAAATTCTGTCATCATTTAGTCACCCTCATGCCATTCCAACACCATAAGACTTTCGTTCATCCTCGGAACATATATTTTTAATATTCCCTTATCTTTTTATATAATCTATTTGAAGTTCAAGCAACCAAAAATATATTTGAAGTGTACACATCCCATGGTTTATGACCTATACCGCAGCCGGCCACCAGGGGGCGACTGAAATGTTGTGGTTTCACTTTTAGGAAAATGTTTTTTTTTATTTTGGTAATATAATTTATGTACTTTACTAGGCTCCAACTAACCACACAGTCTTTTTACAGGGGAAATTTTGCCAATATAGTCCAATATAATAATTCTTTATACAAACACAGTATAGGGTGAAAAAACTTTATTTGACCTACATGTTATCTTCATATTTAAAAAGTTGTAATAGGTTCCCAGCGACCACACTGACTTACTACATGTGATGTATACAGTTTTAATAGAAGCTGTGTGCCAATTCAAAGGTGTTGAATTAAGGATTGGACATGGCTTACGTTTTGTACCGTGCGTGCAATTTTTAGACGATCCCTTAAGCAGAACAGCCGAATATCGAGCGTGACACGAATAACTTTACCGCGCTGTGTCACCCTACGACTGGTTCTTTCCTTTTTTTATCTGAATTGTGACCTATTAAGATATTAACGTATAAAACACGTACCTTCCTCTATTCCCAAAGCAGCTCTACAGTGGACAACTGCAGTCTCACAGCAGGCCCGATGGGAGGAGCTTGTGTTTGACAGGCTGCTGCTGCTTCCGGTTGGCAAACCCGCTTTGGGTGCAGATTCTGCCACCTACTGGGACGGAGTGTGGAGCATTGACGCTGAGGGAATGAGAAACAAAAAACTCATATAATCATTCTTAAATCCTCTTTATTAATCCTGTATCTTTTAGATATTAGTCACAGAAATTGATAGAGTAATTGTGAAAAATATATACATTTTTAATCATACAAATAATATATCATTTTTTTTGTTTACTTCTCATCTATACATTAAAGCTGTGTTTTGGGAGATATGAAGTACTTTTGTACCTATTTACCACAAAATTCCTCAACTACACCATTAGCTTGCGTGTGAATTATCACATTTGTATGAAAAAATCACTTAAATGATGATCTAAATTTGATTTAAGTTGTTTTTGGATATTGATCTAGGTGTTAGGTGTAGAATTCTGCCATCTGCTGGTTAGAGAAAACCTTGTAGAAATGACAGTTTTTGAAAGAATAGTGTAATGAACATATATTTCCAGCAGAGGCCCATAGAGATCCAATCATTTTTTCTGGAAGTGGCCCACTGCTTCTCCTACAACTTTTCTGAGATATATTTTGTAAATATACATTGAAACGTTATAAAATACATAAAAAAACAGTATTTTTCTCAAAGGTTAGTTTGTTTTTGTTGTTTGAGGCATTTTGAAGTGCCCGCTTTTGCAATAATGCCACATAAATTTGCAGAAATGCCACACAAGTTGTGACTAAAACTTGATTGCAGGCACATATTTTTTTTCAATCTAAAAAGTAAAAATCAAAACAATTTTATTTTACTTAAATGTAAATTAAAACAACACCAAACCCCCCCCCCCAAAAAAAACTAAAACAAAAAACAACTGCAATAAGCAGATATGAATGGTGGGTGTGTGTGAGAGAGAGAGAGTGTGTGTGCGCATGTGTGTGTGTATGTACGTGAGTGAGTACGCTCGTTCCACATTTCAGATTCATGCTGGATTTATTGATTTTTTTTTACAAATGAAAAAAAAATGTAGAGATTTTTTCACATTTCCCATTCATTTTCAATTGGGGTCATATTGACCCTAAGGACCAATTGAGGGTTAAGTTCCTTTATTGGCATGACCAATACTTTTACATTCGTACTGCCAAAGCCTTCAAGCATTGCCGAGTCGAGGATAACTTGACGAACGAGATGACTGATTCACCGAAGCATGGTGCATTCGTTCAGTAGATCAAACCCACACTTGAATATGATTGGTTTGTGCTTTAACCAGTCTGGAGAAGACACGCTTCAAAACATGACCTCAGAATACTGTGAACAAGAAATATGAATCAGTGTATGAAAATGAGACGGTAATGAAGAGGAACACATGCAGTCAAGATTCATTTAGACACAAGGCTATGGCATTGATGGTCTTTTAGTTTATTGTTTTTGAGATTAAAACATAACATCAATACTTATAACCAAGCCACTATGAAATAATGAACTATGAGTCGCTTGGCCCTGTGTGTGGTTATACATTGAGGTATTTGACGAGCACAGGATAGGTGGTGCCGATGTGCTTCTGGTTGTAGTGGTGACAGACGATCTCCACCTCATAGACGTTGAAGGAGACTTTGACTCGCTCGTTTGGAGACGTGAGGAAACACAGAGTGTACAGAGCAAACTCAAACTCTGGGCTCACACCGATGAAGATGCTTCCTTTGGGCTTGATTCCATTCTTCCAGCTGAACTGCAGAGCCAAAATGTGCTTGCTCTCATCCGGCTGGGAACGAGATTGAAAGTAAGGAAATTAAGAAAAAAAAGAAAGAATATGCATTAAAAAGAGATTAATGTTATGAGACAGATATACGTATTAGATTGCAGGTTTTCAGCAAAATATTTTCTCAACAGATTTCAGATAGTTAGTATAGCATGCCTCAGTGAAGAAGTATACGTATGCATATCAATAACACCAAACCTCTTTGGTGCTTGTGTGATGACACGTTAAGTCACGTGACACGCAAGAGCCAGTGAGGTTTGATGTTTCGCTCTGTCTAGCATAATGATTGTGCTGCTTCTGAAGATTTGGAGTTGTATAAAAAGCTTTTGGACAGCATTGAATATTATTCTATTCTATTGTATGTTCAATTTTGTTCCACAAAAGAAAGAAAATCTTATGACTTTGGAATGACATGGAGGTGAGTATATGATGACAGAATTTTAATGTTTCAGGTGTTCCTTTAACATTAAGTTATAGATGTTATATTAAGTATAACATTAAGTAAGTTATATTAAGTCACACACACACACACACACTCACACTCTCTCTCTCTCACACACACGTTTTGTGTTTGTTTTGTATTGATGGTGTCGTCTTCCTATATTTTGTCTTATTATGTGCTGCTCTAGAAACAAATAAAAACAAACCCACAAAGAAAAAAGCACTACGGTAGCTAAATGAATCGAACTGCTCTATACCTGTGGCGATTTGGCATTCACACTGTATCCTTTGTAGTCAATGTGTCCTAGTTTCTCTTGTAAGTACAACTGAATCCAGTTGTGAAAGCCAATGACAGTATGACCTCCTCTCGTCTCTACTACAAAGACATGCTCGAAACCAGATGAGTCCGGTCTTGTGTGGAGAGAGAAACAAACAAAATATAGCTTTTAAGAATGACTTGGATATTACTTGGATATTTGAATATCTTTAGTCAGTATTATTAATGAAGATGTAAGAAAGGTGTAAGCAAGCTGTAAGCACAGTTATGTGCCAATGATATCTAATTACAGTTTTTTACGATTGCTTAAGCACAATTTTGAAAACAGGGCCCGGTTTGTCAAAACACTACACACAATTAACACAACCCTACACCAAAGTAGCACAACACTTCAGATCATTTGCAAAATGGAACACTTTTGTCAAAACTATACACAGCTTTATAAAAACAATATTTTGTTACCATACGAAACACACACATTTCATATGACTTTAATCTTTCTGAACCAGTTACACACTGCTGTTGCTAACCTAAAACACGTTTAGCAAGTTGTGTGGTAATTTGACAGTCAGTGCTTTGGAATTGCAAGGAAGTGACATCATGATATACTTCTGTGTCTGATGTATACAGGTGTGTTTAGTGTTTTGCAAATCACTTGGGAGTTCGTTTCGTTTGGATGTGAACGCTGTTTTCTGAATTCGGGTGTGCACCCGCAAACCGTACCCGAGTCCACCATGGAAGGGTACCGAACTGGACTTTGGGGGTCAAACATGCCCAAGCTGTTGTCACTTACAGTACAGATCGCCTGTTGTGAGGAAACACTCTGAACACAGTAACATGTTACTGTCTTTTTTTTTCTAGTAGGGCCGAAATGTAAAGAACTCTTTATTAAAACCTCATTACAGTTATTGTTATAAAAATATATTTTCTGTTTAATTGTGCATAAAAATGCATATTTTAGTCTAAATTATTATGCTAATTTATCTGTTGCACTTCATCTGTTTGACAAGCATGCATGCTTGTTTAATGACATTTAAGGTTAACAATGACCCGCTTACAGTTACGAGAAACTGTTGCAAAATGGGAATATGTGCATAATTGTAATAACAGTTACGTGCTGGGGAAAGCATCTCATTAATGCAGTAAACAGTACAAGCACCTGATGCGGAAAGCAGCCCAATCACTAAAGAAACCAGTACAGGAATTAAAAAAAAAAAAAAAATTAACATAAAAGTCCAACACAAGACAGAGAACATATGACATTTATCATACAAACGTGCTTTACACTAAGGTAAGTTATGTTAGTGACAGAGGTTCAACTAATCCACAATAAAATCATAAAATGAAAGTTCAGCATAACGTTATTTTATTATGTAGTTCACAAACTAAAAGCTCAAAAAGCTTTTACCCACTAATAATATCTTTTATGTATGTTTATATGTATGCATATTTTATCTTTATCTTTTATGTGGCAATTCACGCCAACATAAGCCAATATAAGTGTAATAAAATAAAATACAGAGATAGATACAACAACCTTGTTATAGTTCAAGATAGTTCACAGGCTGTGCAGTCTCATGCAATGCTTATCACACCTTTTAAGTCATTTAATAGCAAACATACTTTTTTTAAATTTTTTTTTAAGAAGATATCAACTCATCAAATCTGACAGAGAAGTTATTACAGAACAGCAGCGTTATGGTCACATTTCTGAAAAATGTAAAGTTAGTAGCACTACTACTTTCATCCACTTGGTGGAGCACATCTGCTGTGCATCGCCAGAAAGACCTTGGTGACTCATTTGCTTGAGATTGAGAAATGCTGTTGGTTTTAGTTTCCAGTGCTGTTGAATGACAGAACATGTCCTGCAGCAATCGATAATAGCTGTCCAGAAGCTGAAACCGATCAATGTGATAGAATTATGGTCAAACTTGAACATAATTCATGCTATCATAAATCATCATTTTCTGTTTGAATGAAATACAAACCACGACCACATTTAATCAAATTATTACTGTTATTTCATTTTTTGAGATGAAGCAGGCAAAGGTCACTGTTTTTATGTGTTCTCAGATTTGCCTTGCAGCAAGCGTGTTCAGTCATGTTCCTGTAGAGAGCAGTAAGACCCTCGCCTTGTCTTCTGATCCTGCTCCGTTAGCCACTGCGGACAAGCCCTGGCATTCAAATACACAGAATATGGAAGAGGTCTTTTAAATTCTTCTCAAGTCAACAGCCAGTGGCCAAAAAGTGTTGCAAGCCGAGTGATAATTACTCAAGGTCACAGGAGTTTTGGATGACTTGGCTGTAAAAAATGGGTGTGGGAAACTGTTTAACATGCTTGGGGAATACTACATTTAGATGAGGGGTTAGAGCCGGAATCTCTTGTGGATATTATCAAATCAGATACTGCTGTGTTAGCATGATTTATATTGATATATAGGACTGGTCATCAGATTACTCCTTAGGACTGCATTTTGCATTTGGAGTCAGTGATTTAAAATGAACAGGCCTATTGCATTTAAATTTTTTTAGGTTGTGCATCAGGGTACAAATGAATAATTTGCAGTATAAACCACCACAGTTTTTCATACTATGGAAAATTGCTTGTAAATGGGAGTGAAGAAGTCTGCATGTCATGCCTACAATTAATTCAATTAAAGGGATAGTCCACCCATTAAAAAAACATGTGTCATCATTTACTCATTCGTTCTAAACCTGTATGCATTGCTTTCTCCCGTGGAGCGCAAAAGAAGACATTTTAACAATACTGGAACCCACCCGACTTCCATTGAATGTGTGACTGTGTAAAGATTCGCTTGAGATCAGGTGGATAGCTGCTCAATTTTCTTTTACAAGACCTGAGACAAACACGACATGAAATTCCAAGAAATTCACTGGAAACTGAACACGCACAACTTTCTCTCTGCCAGTCGGAACACTCTTAAAGGGACAGTTAACCCAAAAACGAAAATTTGCTGCAACTTTCATCATGCCTCTCTCTTCATGGCCATTAAAACTCTATTTCCCATTGAAGGTTGCCAAAGGTGAACCTATGAAGTTTGGCACGCTGTGTCTGTTCGTTGTGACTGTGTTTCCTGGCAGTTTTCTGCAGTCGTTCTCAGAAATCATGGTTGCTGACCACTCAGCCATCAAAGACATACTGAAACACCACGTCTGTTGGCGGCCTCGGGATACGCTCGAACAGAAGGGTGAATACAGGCTTTTCATACACTTCAAAATTGTAACTGAAGGTCAAAACTGAATGTCTTTAGAAGCTGTGGCCACCTCGAGAGTCCTATTGAATAATTTGCTAAACCACTTCCAATAGAGTGCTGGTGTAGTGTGTGTTTTTTGAAGGTCAGTCATATCAAACTAGTTCTTAGTGATTTTACTTTCAAAGTTCGCATTTGACTTTGAGTGTTTTAAGCAATTTTAAAAGCTCATCATTTGAAGGTTTTCAGGCCTTCATGCAGTCTCTCAGACAGACAGATAAATTGCTATGTGGATGCTATTCTGGGGTGCGTTACCCAAAAACATCATTAGCAAACTATGATCGCAAGTTCCATTGAACTCTATTAGTAACGACAGCCATAGTTGCTTTTGGGAAACGCACCCCTGGTTGTTTTTTAGGGTGTTGCTAAGCAGTTGCTAGGGTTTTGCCATTTACTTGCTTGGAGGTTGATAAGGTGTTGCTAGGTATTTGCAAGTGTGTAGCAACTGTTTGGTTCTCAACATTCTTCAAAATATCTTCTTTTGTGTTGAACAGAAGAAAGAAACTCATACAGGTTTGGAACGACACGGGGGTGAGTAAATGAGGACAGGATTTTCATTTTGGGGTGAACTGTCCCTTTAAGAATCTGTTTTTATGAGGCACTTGTTGGTAATATGAGAATGGAATATTTTCTTATTGTGTTTTATGTCAAAATAGTACAAGATTGTACTATTTAAATGTATGTGGCATCAAAAGTAATCTAAAACGTAATCAAACGTAGTCAGATTAAGTAACCAAAAATGTGTAATCTAACAGATTATGTCATTGAAAAGTTTTTTTCAGTAAGGCAAGCAATTCATAAGTAATTTACCCTGCACCGTATTTATTTACACACAAAAGATCTGACTACAATCACTGCTGCCATGATCACTTCAAGCATTTAATTTAATTTTAATAGAATTTTACTGCCTGCTTTGCATGGGCAGTAATAGATGCATGTTACTGCATCAGAAAATACTTTTTTTTTTGACGTTTGTCAATCTTTTGCATTTCATAATATGCCTTATTTACATAGAAAAAGCTGTTTTGCCTCTTAACCTGGACCCAGTATGTTAAAAAGACACCAGAATTTGCTCTGAAATACAACATGCCAAATAATGTTTTGTTAATTTTCCCCACTGCATTTCGTTATGAATATTGTAGTGGCATATAATCATAATAGACTCTAATAATTATTCTAATTTAATAAATATATCCATACACCTGATAAATGCAATATTTTATTGAAAAATTCCACAGCTCTGTGCTTTTCCTTTATGAAAAGGATTTTCAGTACATATAATTGTATAATGCAAACCCTTACATGAAATCATCAGTGTCCTTTTAGTACACTACTCAATAAATACGCTGAACAGCTGAGAGCTTATTTTCAATCTTTTTGCTTTGCAGCTTGTCATTACTGCTATAGAAGCATGGTAAATGATTTAGTGTTTCCCACAGGCAATAAAGTATGTAACAATATTTATTATTTACATGTGCTCTTCACAAATGTAATTGTTAGCAAAACACTTTCAATTTGTGAGATTTATCCATTTATACATATGATTATATTTGTGCATTTGAGTATGAAAAAAAATCTAAATATCATTGAGGATGGGACATCACCCTGCAGGGGTTAACAACTTTAGACTTTAACATTGCTTTATCCATACGAATATGTTTTTGTGCAAACCCAAACAATCAACTGCCGCTTAAAAGAAATTATACGATATAAAATCTTTGAACAATTTAGATGATGTTTGGAAGATACAATTAGTAATAAAGCTCACATATTTTTACAGTTATTGTACTAAACAAACAAGATAAAGGAATAAAAGATACCACATTAGATCAGATTTCACACTGAAAAAAAATACAAGATAAATTTACTTGAGAAACAAAATTGCATAATGTAATAAAACTCAGTTTAAAGCTCTAAAGCTCCTTGTTTAAAGCATAAATACAACATTCTCAATTAAGGTTTATATGGAAAAAAATAAGGGTTAAAAATCAAGATATAATAAATATCTTAAATAAAACACAGTTTTGCTTCTGAAATGAATGCATCTTTTTACTTGAAAACAAGACTACAATTCTGATTAAGAAAAAGATTAAGTGTAAGAGGCATGTCAGTAAGCAACCAAATGGAGAAAAGCTTTAATTAAAACACACACACACACGCACAAGCACACACACACGCACACACACACACACACACACACACACACTGTCAGTGAGTGCAAAAGACCTTGAAACATGATTTTTTATGTTCTATCTTGATACAATATCACTACAACATTAAAACCTTCAACAAAAATTTATTTCAATCTGAATCTAAGTTTGTAGAGCTTCAGATTGTTTGATCTGAACTAAAATCCAAATTGTCCACATTTTCATCATAAGGTTTGTAGTAAATAATTGTAGTAATATGATATTGTAATATGATTCCCCCCCCTTTTTGTTAGAAAACAATAATCTTACATTTTAAAAAAATCCTCAAAACAGCATAACAACAAAGAAATAGTGAGAACAAAAGTGCTGGTTAGCTCTATGAAAATCTCTAGCAATGTCCTGTTGTGGGATGGTGGCAGTTTATAGTGAGCCTTTATTAGCCTTTTGACATTAATAGCACTAATATTAAAACAAAACCATATTTATCATGATTGATGAACAGCATTTCAATGCAGATAAAAGATCTCTTTAACTTAATTTTAGGTTGCACTTGACATGGAACTGGAAATTCTACATTACATTAGTAGTATGTTCAGTTTTCTATAACTGTATCCATTTTCTGTAAGTATTTTCAAGAAATAAAATGGATAAAGCTTTTCCGTTGAGTGTAAAAACAGGACGCTTGCTGAAATAAGCTATTTAGATGGTAGAATGCAAAATGGTTCATAGTTTGGCACTAAATCGATCCACATTCACACAATTTCTATTGCTACCACATCCATGTCATCCTACAGTAAATAATAAACAGTACATTACTCATGGCTAGGTGACATCTCTGGGGTGTGGCTGTTGGTTTTCAGTACCAACATCCAGAATATCTACTCAAAAAATAAACAAATCGAGCTTCGCTCCACAAATATGATTATTCTAGTGTAGGTGGCACACAAACAGCAAACAGTTGAGTGATAGTAGAGTTGATATTGAGGATTTTCAGAAGACTCCTATGACATCTAATTTTAATACGAGTATAAACTAATCAAAAATTAACCATGCTCACGTGCATGATGCAAAAATATCAATATGCATACACAGCCACAAAATGCAAAAGTGTACTGTATGCTGGTTTGTTCGGCTGGAAGATTAATGCATAGGGATTGGAAATCAAACTGTACACGTCTAGATTATGTATTACTGATGTAACCAGAAATATTTTGCTTATCTGTCATTTTTGCTACCAAAAAAACAAAACAAACAAAAACATTGATTTTAACTGCAGCAGCGGAGAACAAAATGATCTAAACGTCTGATTATATCCTCACACTTTGGCACGTCTCAGATTGTTGTCCACAGTGTTTTAGTTGCATTTGTTTTGGTGTTTTTTACTTGTATATTTTTTCGATGATAACACTTGAGCAGCGGTGCCCAACACCAAACATATTTATATACTCGCAAGCATATACTTAACCTGGGGTGAGATTTCTGAAGTTGATGGTTCATTAAAATAGAAAGTTTGCTTACATTACGTTTTATTAATGTTAGTTTGTAATATGTTTCCCATGTATGCATGTTAATGTTCTAAATAGATAATATTTACTACATGCATGCACGTCATTTGCTGAAGCTGAGTAACACACATTAACATATCCATCTACAGATTATTTACTAAATTCACTGAAATAAGCTCAGAGTTTGTCAACTGAAATGTATAGCATAGAGTGCAATGGCGACCCTCCTCCTACATTTTTAGCCCAGTTTATTATTACAACATAAATTAATACATGAACAAAAAATAAAAATGCATATAGACATTTTGTTTGACCACATTCTGTTACACGTTTCTGGAAAACTTAAGACGGTGCTGGTAAACGAAAACTTTTGATAGTTTTAAACCATCTTAGTTCCAACAAAATAAAATAATAGTTAAAGACACTAATAATAAAATAGGATAAAATATGACTATAGTAGAGTATGTAGTATCAGAATACTCACCCCAGCAACTTAAAACTGAAAGAGGAGCAGGACTAATTTTGTTATATATCCAAGAATGGAAAGGAGGCTCATACCGATACCCAAAATGATGCGAAAAATGGAATACAGTACTTATTTATACATGTAACAATATCATTGTGCATTTACTGTATAAATGACTGTCATCTAATAGTGGCAAGAAATGTTGTAAAATGTTGCCTGTTCCAGTTACGTTTTCCTGACTCTTTTTTGCCTTTTATTAATTGATGACAATAGTAGACTTTTGCTCATTTTTGGCCTAAAAGGTGCATGCATTATGATGTATATCACTACATTATACAGTATTAATATATTTACAACATTTGTACAGGTGACCGTACGTTTTACCAGCCGTGACCAACACATGAAAAACTGCAGGGTTACAAATGGCATAGAAATTTCAAACACTTCAATTTGTACATTTGTGCTTTAGAATGCACAAATAATTACAAATGATAAGAGCATGTACAAATAAAGTCTCTGACACATTTGTTAGTATTCGTTTGATTGCTTTTTCCTCATATAGGCCTGACAGCCATGCATTTGAAGAAGGTTCCCAAAATCTCTTTAGTGCTTGGTCTTTAGGGGCTAAAAGGACATGTAGGCATGCAGTACTCAGATCTTCTGCTCTTCACTCTACACGATCCAGGAATAATCTTACAGATGCAGGTTTTCACTGACTTTTTTTTTTTTGCTACAACTTTTGCTTTATGCACAAGATATACTTTCTAGAAAAAGATGTAAACATACACTAACCAACAATTCACATATTACGTAAATGCACGAAAAAAAAAAAATCCTAAAATGAGCTTTAAAAAACAACAACAACAACAACAACAACAACAGCACAATACACCTTAAATCTTTTCAGTGGGTTCACATTTCCAAGAAGGGGTCTTGCTGGAATCTGTAACATAAAATAAGGCCAGCCTATTTAAAAAAATAAATAAATTAAAGATAGAGATAGGAAAACCAGTAAACTACGTTGAATAGACCAAATGCAGTAGGAAAGAAAATGCGGGCGTAAGAGTCTATCTTAGTGACACGGATGTGCAAACGGCCGTGCCGCCACGCTCCTGAGCGACAGTCCTCAAAGCAGCAGAAGAAGCTGGAGCAGTCCTTCCCATCCAGACACTCGTAGCCGTATTCCTCGTCCCGCTCCTGCATGTGGGTGGCGTTGTTCATCTGGATGGCGGTGGCTGAGCGCGGGCGAATGTCCACAGTGGGGGCCTGCTTTTAGAAGAGAACACATAATCAGCAAGAGTCCCATCAAATACAGCTCGACCAGCTGTTAGGGGCTGCGCTCAAACGTCTGTCAGTGGATACTTTGCACCTAATATTGCAGGTAGAATGCATTAAAAGATGTGCAACTGCAATAGTTGGCTGTAAAACAGATTTCTTGCTTTTTCTTTCTTCCTTTAATACTTAAAATATATATCATATGTATTATGGCTGTTCATTGCACATTTATCTGTCTGTGTTTTGTATTGTTGTGCAATGATTATTTTACACTTTATTATTAAAAATAATAAAGCATAACTGCATCATTAACTTCATAGAAAGTCACTACAGCAACGTTTCCCACATGAGACCACATGGCTCTGTCTAACATGGTACTATGTGTCAACACAGAACAGCTAAACAATTAGGTATTAATATACTTTCAGTCTTGTATCTTGGCCAGTAACAGTACTAAAATATAAGTGTATTATATAAGAGCAGTGTTGGGGAAAGTTACCTTTAAAAGTAATGCATTACAATATTGAGTTAGTCCATAAAAAAGTAACTAATTACGTTACTTAGTTACTTTTTATGGAAAGTAATGCGTTACGTTACTTTTGCGTTACTTTTTAAATCTGGACAGGGCTTGCTTGTTTATTTTTAAAATAAAAAATGTTATATTTTTACCATTTTTATATTTTATACCAAAAGTGAAATGAATAAGCCTCAGGCTGAAGGGAAAGTAAATTTACGTCCGTACAGTAGAGTGCAGAAGAAGAAATTTCAACACACTTAAAAGCAATAAAAAAAGACACACAAATGTTTGTAGAGTAATTTGTGCTTATTAGTACGGTTGAACTGGATCATCGAAGACATTGGTTAATAGAATGGGATTAAATACATAAAGGATATTTGTGTTGTTTAACATTTAATTATTGCAGGTTTGCGTCATATTCTGAGTTGCATTATTTTTATTCATTTTGAGGAATACCGAATCTGTTTTTTTTTTTTTTGAGTGAGATGAATTAATGCATATTCATATTTTAGAACTACAGTAACATCTGATTTCTCTCAACATGGGGACAGGAGAGCTGTCAATCAATAAATTTGAAAAAAAAAATTCCACTTATTTGAAAAAGTAACTCAGATATTCTCTTGTAAATTAAAAAGTAATGCGTTACTTTACTAGTTACTTGAAAAAAGTAATCTGATTACGTAACTCACGTTACTTGTAATGCGTTACCCCCCAACACTGGTTACGAGACCTGCATGTAAATATTTCCCATCAAAACCAAGAGAAATCGGATTATTGGGACATATCCACATTTCTGGATTCGCAATCATTTTGCCCAGCACTGGAAGGGGGCTTCAAATCCCTTTGAAAAACGAAGCACAACCAGCTGTTCACGCTGGCTTCTCCGGGTGCACATTATGTAGCATTTAGGACAGAGCCACCTGAAGCTGTGCGGAAACGGGTCATGTGACTCGCTTCTCAAAGGGTTTCGCAGAAGCGTTTGGAAAGCACAAGAGCACAAATAGCTTGCCATGTGGAAAGAAACAAATACAGTGGAATTTGCAGCTTTAACTGGATGAAATATGACAACCTTCAAAGAGAAAGCGCCTTTTCTGTCTTACATTATTTATCTACATTCATGATTTTATTAATTATTTTAACTGTGGTTCTCAACTGGTGGGCTGTGACCCAAAAATAGGTTGTACGTCTGATACAAAACCCTTTTTTGGGGGGGGGTTTATGCAAAATAACCGTCACTTATTTAGAATAGCCTACTGCAAATTCATTAACAGAACAAGGTTAAGAACAAATTTATGTGCGCACTCACATGTTGTGAATTTGGCGAAATATTAGATGTAATTTGTGTAAAAATATGAACAATTTGTCACATTATTAGTGAATCAGACCCATTGTAAAATTGAGGTCCTGAAGCAAAGCTAGATACACTCTAAAAAATGCTGGGTTGTTTCAACTCAACTTTGGGTCAAATATGGACTAACCCAACCGTTGGGTTAAATTTTTACATTAAATTTTTAACCCAAAACTTGGGTTAGTTGAAACAACCCAGCATTTTTTAGAGTGTATAGTCTGGTATGCTAAATTGCAATTGATCTAATTCCCTCTTTTCCGAATTCTTGAGAACTAACTTTTAATCCATAATAGAAGCTAAATGTAGGCCTGTGCCCTCATGCACAAAGACTTTTGAAAGATATCTACGACTAAATCCGCCAAAGCCATCAGGCTCATGCTCTTTAATTGGGATTAAGGTAATCAGTATGGTTGTCTATTTCAAGCTGTTAAGGCTCTGCTGACTATTTCTGTCAGGTTTAAAGCCTCATATACAAACACGCAGAGGAGGAGGAAGGCGGCCACTTTTTAGTTAAAAGAATGATGCAAGTATTTCAGCCATTGCTGTTGTTTAATTGCATTAAAGTAAAATAAGAGTCTGTGTGCTGGCGAGTGTGTCCCACTGTCTTTCACAGCACGGGAGGTTCAGTGCTAAACTGACTAGATGTTAGTGCAGTGAATCTAAAGACCAGACACAAGAGCAGTGTGGTTGCACAGAATGCAGAAACATGCATGATTAGTGAACTTTACATGAGCAATATACCTTTGAAGAAAAGAGCCGCAGGAGCTTTTGTCCACACAGGAAACAAAAAAATATTAGAAATTGAAAAGAAGAAAACAAACACATACAGTACAAACCAACCAACAACATAAGACAGACATACAGTATAATGCAAAAAAGACTCTGAAAGTGGAAAGAGAACAAATTACTGCAACCTCACACATATACATAGACACAGAGGAAGGGTGTGTAAGGCAGCATATATTAACAGGTTCACTGCATGTTGCAAAATACAGACTGCTCATTCCTGCGAGAACATATCTGCAAAGTGCATTCAAAAATACAATCATGTATTGTATAAACTATTAGGCATGGTTTTGAACGTGGCTCATCCAGTCAGATTTTAGAGCTTGGAAACGGATATTTCTTATATACTTCAAATACAAATCAGCATGCGTGTAGCAAACAATCATTACCAAAGAACAAAATAATCATCTAAGGAGGAGACTGGTACTCTTAAACTCTGCAGAGATCAAAACGTTTCTTCAGCAAAAGCTTCTTGGTGTTTTATTTGAAGAGTTTTACTTGTGGCTTGAGAATCAGTACTCATTAATCTGCCTGACATTTTAAACTCTAAAATCAAATAAGACATTTCTGGCACCCCTTTAATCATCTGAAAGTGGAACGACCCCATTTTCTGAGATCAGCCCTCCTCAAGCTACGGATATGAGCACCCTGCTGAGATGAAAATCTAAGGCTGCACTTCAAACCTGCTGCTGAAATGATTCAGATTAAGGACATCACTGCTCAGTGACACTGTTTGACAGAGGTGGTCAAAAAAGGTTCTACCATGCACAGTTGCACATTATGTTCCAAAACCTAGTGAGCTGTCACCGCCTACATAGGCGTAATGGAAACTCATTAGTGACTGTTTAGAAATGCTCTTCATGGACAACAACTAATGATCACTTAGGTGCATCACAAATAGCTTTCCTCACATGAAGCACACAAGACTCATCTAGCACTCAAAGTGGATTCCTGCAGAGTTACCAATAAAGCCTTAATTGCTAAGCTAACAACACAAAACTGCAGTAAGCACACGTAATTCACATGCCTGCGGAAAACTTTCTGGCAGCTTTTTAGGCAGGTTTATTTCACTACAAAACTCATGCATTTAAACAGACTTTTACATGAAAGCTTGTTTTTAGTCTAACTTTAGACTGGTTCATTTATAAATCCATACACTACCTTTTTTTCTTTACACTGAACTCAAAAGAATACTGTCTGGGATTGATGCTGCCTTAGAATTTCACCAAAGCAAGGTACCATCTTCACATTGGGAGCACACCAAGCCTAGAAATGCTGCCAAGGCAGCTTACTAACTTGTCGAAGAGTGCTATTATTTGGAATATTTTGGAGTACTCAACCTTGGGTAGACTTAAAAGTAAGCAACTAATCCCTGACCCTAAAAAAAAACAAAAAACAATTACAGTTCTCAAATAGGCCAATCTTTAGAATTAGAAAAATACTAGAAGTAAATACACTTTATAATATTGTTGTATTGGTAGGTGATAATGTGAATTGTCTTAGGAAGTGTACTCACAGGATTTCTCTTCCTCTTGTCTTTGTTTTTGCTGGGCTTGCGGTTGCTCACAAAGTAGTGGAGCGTTCCGTACTCAATCAGAGCGGCGAAAACAAAGATGAAGCACACCGATACGAAGAGATCCATAGCTGTGACGTACGACACTTTGGGTAAGGACTTCCTAGCAATGGTACTCAAAGTGGTCATGGTAAGCACAGTTGTGATTCCTGGGGAACAAAGTAAATAATAATGAAATAAGAACATGGAGATTGCAATGTCTGGTGCATATGGACTACTGAAGTTATATCTGTGATATTTATCTTTTACATGGCTAGTGCATGGTTGTGGTTTGGCTTTTAATTCCCACTGAACAACGACAAGGCCAAAAGCAATAATCGCTTAAGAGTCAGAATAGGGCCAAACCCAAAGCCTCCATATCTTTGGCTGAGGATGCCAAAACATGCCTTAGGCCAGAGAAAGCAGATCTTTCCCGAAGGGAAGCTATAGAGCAGGACATCTGGCTCACGAGATCCACTTTCCAGCAGAGTTTAGCTCTAACCCTAATCAAACACACCTGAGCATGCTAATCAATGTCTTCAGGATCATTAGAAAATCACAGGCAAGTAAGTTTGATCAGGGTTGGAACTAAACTCTGCAGCGCATTGGCCCTCCAGGGCAAGATTTGAGGAATCCTGCTATAGAGGTTCCTCCAGAATTGACAGTAGATCTGAGAACCAGACTTGAGATGGCCAAAACGGAACCACCAGCAGGAGGCACACCTTATCCTGCTGGACTCTTCTAAAAAAGTCTTCAGGGTGGAGGCTCACTGGCGTAAAGGCATACAACTTGGCCTTGGGCGACTCCTGTGTTAGGGCATCTGAGCCCAACTGTGCTGGATGAGAAAACCAAATGGGACACTGAGTCATCTTGAGTGAACAAACAGATCCACGTCTGCTTTGCCGAATTTCTGCTATTGTACAATTTCAGGCTCACAATCGGAGGATGACGCCTCCACTCCCTGGGCCTCAGACCTTCTCCTTCCCACAACTCCAAACTTGCTACAGTGGAGTCGAAACCCGGGAGGAAAAGTTCTTTGCCATGGAGTCCTTGCCCCTTGCTGAGATGGACAATTCACTAGCCAGACTCCATCAAACCCAACATCAGGCCCTCTTGAATCAAGCCCAAGTAGCATCTCAACAGCTACCTGTGCAGAACTTCCTGCATTACGAACCTCAAGCGGGTCATCCTGTGTGGTCCACACACTAGAGCAACGGAAGCAGTGTTCTGTCCGTCGAGCTGGGTAAAAACAGTCGGCCATTTGTGATGATCCAGCAAATCTGTGACACCTGCCGATCTGGTGGTCCTTGAACAGCTCATTGCTCAGCTTCAAAAAGATGTAGCCAAGTGGGTCTAGTGCCACCGCACAGATGTGGTCTCAGCTGTATTAATCTCATACAGCAGCAATTTAAAATTAACCCTGGAGTAATGGTGCGTCACCTTATTGCCTCTGTTCAAATACAAGACAGCCTTCACTTTTGAGGGCACCCACACCCACCACCTTAGCATCTCATGGACAGAATTCTTAGGCCAGACATTACAATCAATCGTAAAACACAGAGGTCAGGAGTCACTGCAGGAAAGATAAGCTGCTGAATACAAGTGGTGTTTATAGGTAAGACAAGATAAACAATTTGCTATTGGAGTAAGAAAAATAAATTCAAGATAAATTCTCTTAATTATTGTTTTTAAATTTTACATCATTTTTATTCTCAAGTAAATTTGTTTTAAGGATGTTTAGATAATAAAAAGATTGTTTAAGAAAATAGGGATAGTGTCACAACACAAAGCTGGTTTATCAGGTAGAATGTAAACAGAAGGTCTTACCCAAAGAAGTTCTGGCTGGCACTGCATCCTTGTTGATCCAGAATGAAACCCAGGACAGAACAACGATCAAGGTACAGGGGATATATGTCTGGATGGTGAAATAACCCATCCTTCTGCTTAAGTCAAAGAAGACGGTCAGAACCACATAATCTCCTGGGGACAAAACAGAATTTCATATTATAAACAAATGCACACACCTACTTGCTCCTTATTATTTCAGTTTTCATTAAAAACATCCTTCAAAACTTTCTTTAATAGCCATCTACTCTGTCTATAGATTACAGCCCAGCACAGGCTGGGCATTCTATTAACCAAGGTGTATCCTGATGCTGAACAACAGTACTGAGTCACAATGCTTTCCTTTAAATCAAAGGGATTTTAAGATCACAAGAAACAAAGTCAGTCAAGTGTGCCCAAATGTTTGACTGGTAGGGTACCTTTGACTGAATGGGGAAAAACTGTTGGACACAGGGGCTGCTGTTACAGCAATTCCAAGCAGCAGCTTTTCCACTATAAATCACAGAGCTCTTCAGCTGTCAGGCTGTTTTGGGCCAGGAAATCATAGACTGGATGTTAATTTAAAGATCAATTAAGCATACAGAATAAACTATTAGGTCTCCACTATTAGGTCTCCTCACAATATACACCCTCACACTGATTCCACACGGAAACACAATAGAAGGACATCAAAACGCCAAGGTGTGAGTGTAGCTGAAATGCATGGAGGACATGGGAGTGATTTCCAAAGTGACTCAACCCACCCTGTGGTGTATCAGCATGGTGACCAAGGTTCAAGACAGGATCCAGCTGTGCATTGATTTGACTTGTCTAAATAAGTGGGTGTTGCAAGAAAGACATATCCTCCTAGCTGCAGATCAGGCACTCACAATACTTGCAACAGCCAAGGTATTCACAAAACCGGATGCCACCTCAGTTTTCTGGCAAATTCCATTGTCAGAGGAAAGCTCACTCCAAATGATGTTCATTACCCTATTTGGTAGATGTGAATTCAACAATCTACCATTTGGGATTTTGTTGACTTCAGCATCCCATGACACAGATTTTGATGTGAAGATGAGGGCTTGACGATAAACAAGTAATGTGTGTATGCTATGGACAACATATGGACAACACAGGGTCGCACCAGATCCATGCAAAGTCAGGGAGATTATGGAGATGGCTGAACCAACTGCAGTGAAAGGTGTGAAGAGAGTGATGGGAATAGCTAACTTCTTGGACAAGATTTTACCCCTCCTTGCATCTTATACTAGGCCATTCAAATATCTACTTTGTGAGAAAAATCTGCACAACCACAAAAAGAGGTGTTCGAGAAGGAGGCCCTAGCAGACATGGGCATGTGAACGTCTGTCAATTTACCTCCTCTGTCTCAAGTATAATATGGAGATGCATCTCAAGCCACTGCTGAGCACCAAAACACTAGGTGAGCTCCCACCACAAAAACTGTGGTTTCGATTGAAGCTGTTAAAATTCACTTGTGCATGTGCTGGGTGCGCAATTCAGACACAATATCAAGAGCTCATGTGAAGCACATCTTCACAGAAGCAGAAAAGGATAATGAGGCAAGGAAGGCAGTGCCTCCACAAAAAACTGGATGAAAAAAAAATCATAACACAGAATTAAAACAATGCAAATATTACAAAATATGACATAAAAAAGCATAGAAAACCTTTCTGTGTCTGGAGACCTGCTCCTCGGGGGCCAAAGAATAGTGATTTCACACTGCATGAGGCAAGAAATCATCCATAGTATACACAAAGGACACTAACGTATTGTCAAGTCCAGAGATTGGGACTGTCTGTCAGTTTATCTGGTGGCCAGGACTATCGTTGCACATCAGTCAGCTTGTGGAAAAGTGCAGCACATGTTGACAGTGTTGGGCAGAGCTCAGAGAGGCCTTGTTGACCACTCCAATGCCAGAAAGACACTGGCAACAAGTAGGCACAGACTTGTTTTTCTGGGAGAATAACTCATATCTCCTTGAGGATTATTTTTCATGCTACACTGAAGTGGCACGTCTCAATGCTGCCACAGCCAACACAGTCATTGCAGCCACAGAATTCCAGAGACCGTTATGTCCGATAAAGGGCCACAGTACAGTACTCTTTTTAAAAGTATGGGTTCACATACATTACCAGCAGTCTGAGATACCAGCAAGCAAAAAGAGAGGTGGAGTGTGCTGTGGCTACTGTGAAAGGTCTCTGTAAAGGGGGAGGGGAGAAAACAAAATCTTTCTCTCCTCCGAACATCAAAGGATTCACGAGCAAATGAAAAAAAAAATACAGCAGTACAATCTGCACGTCCCTCACCAACACTGCAGTCTGGGCAAAGCATGTGGCTGCTGAGAGAGGAATCACAAGGGGCAGTCATTTGTCAAGCAAAAGCAAGCAGATCTTACATCATACACACTGCTGAAAGACTGGTCAGGACTGCACGCATACACACAGCTGACCTGACTCAACATCTGAAACCTGTTGTCACAACTAACACAACCCCTGGGCCAGGTAACACTGATACACACACTCACACTACCAGGAACCACAGACACACTGACATGGGCAGAGCACCCAATGCAACAATTTCAGGCCGAGTGTCACAGCCTCCTGCACGACTGGATTTGTAGAAAAGAAAAAACAAAACAATTGATGCAAAAAAACATTTGGGGTAGGGGTGTGGTTTACATGAAAACGAAAGAAGATGTGTTCTTGCTCAAAAGGGTGAGGTGTTCAGTATCAGTATCTTGCATGTTACTGGACAGACCTAATTGAGTGTAACACTGGTGGTGGTGCATCATGTGTTCTGTAGTAAATGGTTATTCTGTGCACAGGATTTCTGTTTAGCTAATGCAAACGTTGTGGCACAGCCTTTGTCTGTTGCTTTTCCTTTTTGACTGAAGAATCTCTGTTTTGACAATGATCTTACGTTTTGCACCTTTAAAGACCACCCTTTTTAAAAAGTTAAAGATGAGAGTGATGTAACCTACTTGCACTTTTCTGACACAACACTTCCTTCCTTATTTCTCACTTACTGATGGTATCATTACCATTATCATGGTACCTACACCTGCAGTGTTTCATAAATACTGAGCCTATTCCTTACAGACAGGGCACTTTTCTGATGGACTACTCCCAAATTATGCTTACTGTGGTCCACACATTTCAATTTTGTATTCATTACGACCCGCATTAGATGAAGCCCCTAAGCAACAGTCTGTCTTTTTTCTGCTGGCTAATTGCTGTAAAAACACCCTAATTTAGCATACTCAGCAAAGTCAAAGTCAAGGACCATTACTGTCTGTGTTTACAAATAAGGCACCACCATAACGGCTCCCATGACTTGCTGTCAGACAGCACCAGCTCAAAGTGTTTGATGGGTTTTGCAAGACTCATTAGTATAGACATTTATCTTGAGGAAACATACTAATAACACTCATTCCCATTAACCCATGGCTCAACAAAGTATTGCAGATGAAAGGAAGATAGCCAGATAGCCTTTGAAACTGGGAAACTGCAGCTAGAAAAACTTTTGTAACGTTGAGGAGCAAGTGAAGGCAGGCGGGGATGGATCTAAGCGCAGGATATTTAATGAAATAAACTGGAACAAACAATAAATCAAAAACACAAGGAACAAAGAACAGAAACACAGGCAGACAGACATCCATTACATTCAACAACTAACAAAGCACAAGAAAACCACAAGGGCTTTATAAATACACACAGGAGAATGAAAGGACCAATGAGTTACTATGGGAACAAACAAGGTAGGGGTGTGGTCATTGAGTTACTATGGCAACCAATGAGGGTAACTATGGAGACAAACAAGACAGACAGCAAAACAGACAGTGGTTAAACTGAAACCACTTAATAAAATGAAGTAAACGGAAGGATCTGAAGTATCAATGTGATAATGTGAGAAACAGAATTGTGATACATGATTGGTACAGCTGCAATTTCTGAAATATATCAATCTAAAATAATAAGATAACAATAAACAATATACTTCTGCAAAACAAGAATGTTACATAAAATCAAAATAATTGCAACCATCAATACGAGTATGTTCTGTATCGTCTATACTGCAGTAAATTGCAAAGTAATCAAGGAGGGTAATATTTCAATTAAGGAGGAGATAATTTTGAGCTGCAGAGGCAGAATGTGTTTTTGAACTAAAAATGATTTCTTCCTGTTGCTGTTTTTGTCATATTGCCTTTTTCCACATGAAAAACAGATGATGGTACAGAGCAGTGTATCAGTCCTCTGCTCAGATGCTGTGAATGTTTGACTGAATTAGCTGCGTCATCTCCATTGCATTAATTTCATTCTCAGCTCACGGACTTCAAAGAAGCCCAGTGCTTAGATTGTCCCTAATGAGAGCACAGCGCAGCACCTCAAAGGCTGAATCTGCCAGATCTCATTCTACAGTCTGCTTGCCTGTAATGGAACAAATGGTGCAAGTATAAAAAAAAGATGACATGAGATGTCTGCTTGCCTTTTATCTCCACACAGTGGGAACATCCCCAGACTTCTCTTCTTATATCTCTCTTTTCCTCCTGTCTCTTTCATGCATTGTTGAGACCAATATGCAAATCGCAAGCAACCATGTAAAGAAAGATAGCGTCAGCACAGGCCAGGGACCTCTATGTAGAAATGTTGCCTATGCACAAAATGGGTAGAGATTCCCAACTCTGTTTCTGGAGCCCCTCAACATTGCACATTTTGTATGTCTCCCTAATCAGACGCACCCAAATTGTTTTAATCCTTGTCCCTAACATTTAGAGAAGACCATTATAATGATTAGGCATTGCTGTAAAAATTATATTTTTATTAACAGAAAAAAAATCTGATTTCATCAGTACACGATACTCACAGTCAAGGGCATTTTAGGGCTTTTTTTTAATAGGAATTTGGTTGACCTTCAAATTTGGAAAAACCTTATTTTTCCTCTGTATTACATCTAAGCTCCATGACAGTTACATAACTAGCTCTGTCAAGCTGTGTTGCAAACCCGTCCAGACACCAAAGATCCTTTTTATTCTCCCCTTTTTAACTGGTTTAAAAGAGGCTTATCTTCACAGAACAATCAGGGCGCTGATGAACAAAAATCCTGGATGTGTTGGGGGACATAAAAATAATAATAATGTGCATTTCAAAAAGACATGATCTAATTAGCGAAAAGCAAACGTGCTGCAGCTTTAGTCAGTGATAGACTCTCGTCTTATTCACAGAATATGTTAAAGAAGCTGGGATACTGTGGTATGCGTTGTGAATCTTTTAAACAGTTTAAAAGAAAAAAAAAAAGAGGGATAAAGTTGAGATAAATCTGGCACAATTTAGATGCAGGACCAGTCTGCAGTGTTTATTCAGTATTCTATTACAGAAGAAAAAAATCACAGTTAAAAAGGTGTTGATGATGTCAGATGAGATTCACTGTTGATTGAACTGAAAGAAGTGGAGATGCAGGCATTGTAGCAGTTGTCGCTGTGATTATCTTATTGCATGAGAAAGCAAGCAAAAGGCAGGGGTTTAGACTCAAATAAAAGCATTAGATTCTCACTCTATCAGACAAAAAGCTGGCTTTAAAAATGAGAAACTGAATAGAAAATCTGATTTAGATTGGTTTATTTTGGTTGTAAATGTCACCAAGTTTTTTACCTGCATAAATGTATAAAAAAGAAGGACTGATGCACTGATGAGCTTAGTAACACCATTAGGCCAGGCTGACTACAGAAGACAACGTCTCATTATCAAAGTCCAGAGAAGACTTCATGAAAGTAAAAACCGAGGGTTCAGCAGTGGTAAGCCTCAAGAGCAGGAAGGCCAAAAACATATAAAAAACCCTGCCCAGTTCGGGCTTGGACATCATTCTTTGGACAGATGGAACTATGGTCAACCATACCAGAAAGATGGGAAGACTATAGAGAAGGATCATAATCCGAATGGAAATTAGAATGGGCATGTATGGTTGCTAATGAAACTGGGTCATTAGTGTTTAATGAGTGTTTAGAGCTATATCAGCTCAGATTCAGTCACATTCTACAAACCTGATAAGTACAGTACAGATGGATAATGACCCAACATACACCGCAAAAGCTAACAAACTGATTATTTTTTTTAATCTTACCTAAACTAAATTAAACATGCATTTGCCTTGCTGAAGACAAGGCTTAAGGCAGCTTTGGTAAAGCATCACAAGGGAGAAAACCCAGAATTTGGACATTTACTGCAAATGTTTTTGAGCTCCTAAAATGGGGGTGCTATTATAAAAAATATTTATAATTGTGTTAGACACAGATGCTTCCATAGTCACTGACTACATACTATACATTTGAAATGTTTCAAACTATTATTTCAGGTTTTTACAATGTAATTATATTATTGTCTGTGGCTATAGTATTGTTTTTGCAATTTGTTTATAGTTTAAAAATAGCATTATTACATATTTAAAATTCATATCCAGTAAAATAATGTACTTTTTAAATCTTCTGGTGAAATCAAGCAATATGAGGACTAGCAAAATATTCACTTTAATATATATTACATTCAGTGCTATACAACAATTCGTTCTGGTTCTAAAAATCTGATTGGTTGAGAACCGTGAGATATTGTACTGGTATCGCTACATGAACGCCGTTTCACCGTTTGTATCACTCTGCTTCCAGTATTTCTCACAGCTAGTGTCATGGCGGACTCCCAAATCCACTAAAATGTAAAAATAATACTGTCTTTGTGTCACAGAATGTAGTTTTAAGAGTTTTTTAGGAGGGAATGTACTTGTTTAGACTTCAAATATATGGTTTGTTAATAAAGATAACGTCTATTTGAAAATTTGCTTCGGCGTTTTTGGAGACGTGAGCTCCAGGGTGTCAGCGGCTGTTCAGCGCTCATGAACCCGCCGAGAGCAGCCTGACCTCTGCCAGATCTTCTGGAATTTGCTGCTGGCTCTGATGCCTCTATAGTGGTTAAACATGAGATATAATTAGTTTTGGGTAAATCTGACGGGCAGTTTTTGAGCTCATTAATCTATTATTTGTTTGAGAGCAAATAGTTTCGGCTGAAGGCAAAATCTCATCATGTTATATTTTATTTATATAAATAGTATTTAGTATTGGGAAACAGTGTGTGTTCGTGATGGTGATTTTTGTGACATTGTTCTGCCATTAGATGGGGACAAGTGACTGTTTTACGAGTCAGCATTTAAGATTTTTATATTAAAAGAGACTGAAATGGAAGTTATTTTTACTTTTAATAACAGCTTTTAAGACGCAGTTAACAAATGCAGTGAGCTGCGCTGTCATCGGAAATCACCCTTAACAGATGAAAGGACAGTACGACAAAGATATCGCTTTCCTTAGCGGACATTCAAACTCATGTTTTATTGTGAATATGAGATTGAGCTGAAGAATGAATGCTGTATCAGATGAAGGTAATCACACTTGCTCAGCCCATCTCTCTCTCACAATACTCTACATAATACAGTGAGATTTTAATTAAGTAATACAATACGTTTTTAATGAAGCAACTCGACGTTCCTTCGTTACTAGTTCTAAAGTGATGTTTTCGAATTAGTAACGGAGGCTTCAGCTCAGCTGTTAAACTGTCAAACTGAGATTTGAAAATGTGGCGGAAGGAAGTAATTCCGCACAAAAGGGTTTTTAAAGACACTCTGTTGTTGTTTTTCTTATATATTTACACTCGAGCCGTCTAACTGTTGTATAAACGCAATATCGTTCTTGTACTCGAGCGATACCTCGAGCCTCTGGCCTAATCACAAAGCCGGTATCGCTCTCATACTCGAGTGATATTGCTCATATATTAATAGCTTTTTATATTAAATATATATTAATTTGATTTTATCTATCTATCTATCTATCTATCTATCTATCTATCTATCTATCTAAACAAACAAATATAAAAATAAAAACGTATTAATTTTGAAATGGTGATTGAATCCCTGCAGTATTTAACACATAACATGTCAACATCGAAGTGAAAAAGACAACAGTATTATCTGCACTTCATATGGACCAGGGTTGCTGACGTTCAGCATGGCATGAGCTACGTTACACATTAATGTACTTAAAGTTAAGTCCCTGACATAAAGATTGTGACTGATGTTGGACGTTTGAGCACCATTAAGAAGATCATGTCACACAGAGACAGATGTCAAATGTAGAACTGGGATATGAGTGACATGTTCAACACCTGCTTTTTTTAAAAGAAGAGGAATTTTATGATGGCTGTTGTTGTTGTTTATTATTCAATAAATACTATTTTATATTCATAGTAGTATTTAGTATTGGGAAACTGTGTGCGTGTGTGTGTGTTCGTGTGTTCGTTATGTTGATTTTTGTGACATTGTTTCGCCTTTTAGATGGCGACAAGAGTCAGCAGTAAATAATTTATATTGAAAGAGACTGAAACGAAAGTTATTTTTACTTTCAACAACAGCTTGTAAGACGCAGTTAACAAATGCAGTGAGCTGCGCTGTCATCGGAAATCACCCTTAACAGATGAAAGGACAGTACGACAAAGATATCGCTTTCCTTAGCGGACATTCAAACTCATGTTTTATTGTGAATATGAGATTGAGCTGAAGAATGAATGCTGTATCAGATGAAGGTAATCACACTTGCTCAGCCCATCTCTCTCTCACAATACTCTACATAATACAGTGAGATTTTAATTAAGTAATACAATACGTTTTTAATGAAGCAACTCGACGTTCCTTCGTTACTAGTTCTAAAGTGATGTTTTCGAATTAGTAACGGAGGCTTCAGCTCAGCTGTTAAACTGT
>NW_015542402.1:1684172-1687125 GCF_001515605.1 Sinocyclocheilus anshuiensis | reverse complement strand
ATACATACACACATACATATATTTTTTCACATTACATTCGGAATAATTTATTATGCATTATGTTGTGAGCTGCTAAATAATAATAATAATGATGCACTGTTCAAATGCACTTTGGATAAAAGCATCTGCCAGATCAATGAATGTACTCCATCTCTGAGAGCAGAAGTGATAGAGGCATTACCCCGTATGCTTAAAAACTTTAAAATATTAATATTAACTACAAAGCAAAAAAAAAAAGATAACATTAAAATTTATTACAACCTAAAATGTCACTTTGACATTCTGTATTCAGACTTTTTGCTATGGGTCATTAAGGTTTAGATTCCAAGGGAACACAGACATGCTGATAAAATATGTATACTTTGAATGCACTGCATGTCAGTTTGGATAAAGGTGTAGAAAAAGCACCTCCAACTCACTATAACATTCTGCGCTTGAGTAAAAGGGTATAACACTTTCCATCCATTCCACCAGAATGAGCCCATTTACTTAAAGTAATAGGGATGGATGGGTGGTGTTGATAGCAGTGTTGGGGAAAGTTACTTTTAAAAGGAATGCATTACAATATTGCGTTACTCCCTAAAAAAAGTAACTATGTTACTTGTTACTTTTTATAGAAAGTAATGCGTTATTTTTCTTTTGCGTTACTTTTTAATTCTGGGCCGGGCTTGCTTGTTTGTTCTTAATATAAAAGCCCTTTCACACCAAAAATGAAATGAATAAGCCTCAGGCTGAAAGAAATGTAAATTCACATCTGTACAGTAGAGGGCGCAGCTCAAACAAAATTTTCAGCTGTGCTGCCATTCTGGATTACAATACATGAAGAATAGGATGCAGGAGAAGAAAGTTCAGCACTCTTCAGCAATAAAAAATAAAAGAAACACACATTTTTGCTAATTAGTACGGTTAAATTGGATCAACGAAGATCAGCAGCAAAGACATTGGTTAATAAAATGAGATTGAATATATAAAGACTATTTGTGTTATTTAACGTATTTAATTATTTCAGGTTTCGTCCTATTCTGAGTCTGCATTTCACTGTTTTTATGAATTTTGAGGACAACGTTCCTTCGTTACTAGTTCTAAAGTGACGTTTTCGAATTAGTAACGGAGGCTTCAGCTCAGCTGTTAAACTGTCAAACTGAGATTTGAAAATGTGGCGGAAGGAAGTAATTCCGCACAAAAGGGTTTTTAAAGACACTCTGTTGTTGTTTTTCTTATATATTTACACTCATGCCATTGAACTGTTGTATAAACGCAATATCACTCTCGTACTCGAGCGATACCGGCTCTATATCAGCGGCTATAGAGCCGTTATCACTCTCGTACTCAAGTGATATTGCTCATTTATATAGGATGGATGGGTGGTGTTGATAGCAGTGTTGGGGAAAGTTACTTTTAAAAGGAATGCATTACAATATTGCGTTACTCCCTAAAAAAAGTAACTATGTTACTTGTTACTTTTTATAGAAAGTAATGCGTTATTTTTCTTTTGCGTTACTTTTTAATTCTGGGCCGGGCTTGCTTGTTTGTTCTTAATATAAAAGCCCTTTCACACCAAAAATGAAATGAATAAGCCTCAGGCTGAAAGAAATGTAAATTCACATCTGTACAGTAGAGGGCGCAGCTCAAACAAAATTTTCAGCTGTGCTGCCATTCTGGATTACAATACATGAAGAATAGGATGCAGGAGAAGAAAGTTCAGCACTCTTCAGCAATAAAAAATAAAAGAAACACACATTTTTGCTAATTAGTACGGTTAAATTGGATCAACGAAGATCAGCAGCAAAGACATTGGTTAATAAAATGAGATTGAATATATAAAGACTATTTGTGTTATTTAACGTATTTAATTATTTCAGGTTTCGTCCTATTCTGAGTCTGCATTTCACTGTTTTTATGAATTTTGAGGAATACTGAATCTATTTTTGTGCAAGTGAGATGAGTAAATGCATTTAGTCTAGAACTACAGTAAGCATCATGTTTACATAGCCCACACAACGCCTCTGCACTTACACCCGATTTCTCTCAACATGGGGACAAGAGAGCAGTCAGTCAACAAATGAGAAAACAAAGTAACGCTCCGGTTACTAATGTAACCTCGGTTACCTGAGATAAGGGAACGAGCGTTGCATTGCATGCTATGGGGAAACTCCTGTTTACTCTGAATACTGAGGCCTGATTTGTTCACGTTTGTGTAGCTGCATGAACAAATGGTCGGGGATGCCAAATTATGCCTCTCGCTTTAGAGAGGTGGTATGTCCTCAATGGTATCAGCCAGGGGACTGCCAATCACAGCTGAATCAACTCGGGCAACCACATCTGATTCCTCCAGAGTGGGGCCACCAGGAGGACCGAGCATCTGGCTTCCCTGACCTGTCTGATGACCTGAGTAAGCAGAGCAATCGGGGGGAAGACATACAAGTGAGCACTGGGCCATTCGTGAGCCAGGGCATCTTATTGCTTTAAAAAAAAAAAAGTAAATTGGCCAGTGAAAGTTGTCTTCTGAGGTGAAGAGGTCCACCTATGCCCTGCCGATGACAAACCAGATCGTATGAACCGTTTGGGGATGTAGTCTCTGTAAGGAATTTAACTCATTAATTCTATTTCTAGCTCAGGTTTTGAGAGGAATCGAATCTGAAAATTCGAAGTCCACCTGATTAGAACTGATTTCAAATTTTAATAGTTTACACCTTATCAACGGTCGTCCAGCGAGACGTTAATGTCCGTGTATCTTAATCTGACTATGTGTATTTTCCTTGGCCACAGGTCAATACAATTATGATAATTTGTAAGCTCCTAGCGAGGTAACGTGATCTTGGCAAGGGTTGACTTTAAAATTATATGACACCAGACAATACTTCTTTATAAATGAAAACAAGAATTTATTGGCTATTCTAGATTACATTAACCTAAGCTAAAACATACACATACACACACACACACATACACA
>NW_015542402.1:1655871-1684043 GCF_001515605.1 Sinocyclocheilus anshuiensis | reverse complement strand
AGAATCACAAAGCAGAGATTTTCTTATCTTTACTGCTTAACTCAATTCACCAGTTCAGCACCTATTTCAGCAGATGGAAGACCTTGTTTGTACTTGCGTTTTTGGGTGACAGCTGAAAAGCTGAGTTGTTCCTCGTGGCTGCTGGAGGGAATTCCGTTGTTGATTGGCTATTGATCTGGCGCCTGAATGACGTTTGGATGACGTCCCTTTGGGAGAGCCCTCGTTGGATTGGTTGGTTGATTCAGTGGCATATCAGTGTCCGTTCATGATAGAAATCCCTACATCTCCATTCTCCTGGTGCTACATTGCCCCTGGACAGCATATCCGCTCCTTGGTTCAATCTGCCTGGCATGTGAACTGCTCTCAGTGAGAGGAGGTTGCACTGTACCCATAAAAGTAGGTGTCGAGCCAACCTGTGGAAGGATCATCACCTGAGATCGCCTTGGTGATTTATAAAGGCTACCACCGCCATGTTGTCCGAGCGGACCAGGACGTGGTGCCCCTTCAAGGCTGGCAGGAAGGGCTAGAAAATCTGTAATCTGCCTTGTCCAAATACCCACACCTGCAGTCTTTGCACTTGACCACTTGACTACTTCTATGATGTATTTCCTGAATTTGGCCCAAGTGTTCAAGTGAGCATGAAGACCACAAGTGTGTGTACAACTTTTCATTACTTGATCGGACACACTTATACCCCTGGTTTCACAGACAAGGCTTAAGCTAGTCCCAGACTAAAATGCATGTTTGAGCTGTCTCCACTGAAAATATCTTGCGCTGACATTTCTTAAAATTTGTCAGTGTCATTGTTCTGTGTCAGGATGTACACCTGTAATGTTTTCTTCTAAGGCATTTTTGTAAAAGTTGCTTAAATATCTTAATTTAACTGAGGCCTAGTCCTGGTTTAAGCTAAGCCCCGTTTGTGAAACCGGGCCATTGTGTTGTAAAAACGCAAGTGTTTACAGAGTTTTATTTTTATTTTCAATACTTTACATTTTAAAATCAACTTCTAAATGTCTGTTCAGTAACAGATGACACAATTTAATTTCTGGTGCTTCTAATTAAGTGATAAAAAGCAGTTGCAAATGTTGTACAAAATAAATATACTAATCTTTGCAGCAATAAAACGTGTAGCACTTTGTTTTTACTACCAAATTATATGTAATATCTTATTATTATTAATATTTAACTTGCATTGGAAAGGTTTCCGTGACCTCTCGCGCGATCTTGGCAAAAAGTCTCACGATTTATTTCCAGAACATGATGCATGATGGGACACACTAAGCCTTGAATACCGCTCCGGAGCGGTATTCAAGATAGTGTGGATTTAGTGTGCATTAAGGGCACTGTGCCCAAGTGGCCAAGAGGCCAAGACCGCAAGTGTGGGTATTTGGACAAGGGGGCCATCTCGAGGCAGTTGATGTGCAAGTGTTGGTTCCTGGTCAAACCTGGAACGAACACCGATTTCCCCTTACACAGAGCTCCCCAACCTGAGTTCCTTCTGGAGGTCAGTCCCAACGGAACGTCTGACTGAAACAGGCGAGAGGTTTTCCAAGGGGCCACAGCTCTGGGTTACACTGAGATGAAAACGTCCCAGACACCAAGTGTGGGACATGAGCGTACATGGGCTTTGAGCCAATATTGGAGGGGCCGCATGTGAACCAGGCTCAGAGGAATCACAGAGGAAGTGGCTGAACGACACCTCTAGCCACTGAATTGTCAGGGAGCATTCCAGTGTAATCCATGCCCACATCTGGGCTGAATCAATAACTGTCCCCAGGAAGACGACTCCCTGGCAGGGAGACAGAGAGCTCTTCACTGTTTGCTAGAGGGAACATTTCTATGGCTCCTTTTGCAAGCAGATTTGCACTTTGGACCAGAGAACGTGATCATCGTTGGCCCGTATCGAAGTTTGTATGATACCTCTGAAGCGAGGTGGCCTGTGAGCGAACTGGAGTGAGTAACCCCGATCTATGGTTTTTAGAATCCAGCTTGACACATCTGGAATTGCTTTCCAAGCCTGTAGCCAGAAGGCAAGTGGACTGAGTTTATCAAATGGCAGGTAGTGGGAAGAGGAGAAGTGCTCTTTTCAGTATGTGGGTCCGCTATCACAACGGTTATTTGCTTGGGCGCATGCTGAGTGAGAAAGACGGGCCCAGCCTGAACAGAGCTTTCCCTGAGCTAAGCAGGGGAATGGAGAGCGAGTGAGAGACTTATTTGAGGGTAATCTGGCTTTGGCTGGAACTGACCCTCTCATGTTCCTCTCGGTGTTGGGATCAGGATGGCTTCTGAGGCTCAGGTTCCAGCACTACTCTGGGGTGGGGACCTTGGCGCTTAGGAAACGCCAGTTGTGTCTAGCTGTCTGAGGGCGCTGCTGAAGCCCTAGCTCAGAATTAGGCTGCTGGGAGGATGAAGCCTTCTGGCGACATGTACCAGCCACCAAACTGGAGCACTTCAGCAGGAAGTGACGCATGGCCTGCGATGACTTCTGTGCTGCCGTAAACCTCTCAGCAAATCAATCCACGGCAGGGCTGAACAGTCCCTAGGGAGTGACTGGGGAGTTGAGGAAGGCATCTTGTCAGTGTCCATGATCTCTGTTAAGTTTAGCCAAAGGTGGTGCAACCGGATTGGCCATGACCTTGCCAATTGCCCGTGCAGTGGCCTTTGTAATGCACAGAGCCAGGTCAGTCACTGTGCACAGCTCCTTGAAGGCATCAGAACTCTGGCTGGTCTCATCCTACATCCCGTCAGCAAACTCATCCTTTCCAATCATCCTACTACTTGTCTGCTTGATCCTAATCCATCTCATCTCCTTCAAGACATTTCTCCTGCCAACACTTGAACGAGTTGTGTTCAACCAAGTCTCAGCCTTTCTCACACAGAACAACCTCCTGGACAGCAACAAATCTGGCTTCAGAAGTTGACAATCGACTGAGACTGCGTTGCTTTCAGTTCTTGAAGCCCTAAGACTGGCAAGAGCGGCTTCCAAATCTTCTATACTTATCTTGCTGGATCTGTCCACTGCTTTTGATTCTCCTGTCAACCCTATTGGAAAATGGCATCTCAGGAACTCTGCAGATTTGCTTTATACAACATTAGGAAGATCAGACCCTTTCTTGCAGAACATGCAACACAACTCCTTCTTCAATATATATATATATATATATGTACATTACTACACTCAAAAAAAATTTGAGTGTAGTCAGCATAAAAATGAAACAATACTCTGTATTTGTTAAAAATCAATATAGAAGAGAATTAAATGAGGGTAATAAAACAGCTTTGAGGGACCCCATATGTCAAAACTAATTTAGTGGGGAAAAAAACCCCATCGACACAGACTCTAATTCAGTCGAATCAACGGAGGGCAGAGTCCCCTGAATCAACAGAAAACAATATAAAGTTAATACACATATAAGTGCAGACTCTAGTTGGTACTGCGGTGCTTCCTAAACCCAGAGATTCGAAACACACGATTAGATACAAAACAAACAAATATTCTAGACAGAGTTTGCTTTCTCTAAAACTTTGGGCATAAAGGATAAATTAGAAATTGCCCTATAATTACATAAGACTTTTCCACCATGGGTCTAACAGTTTTGGGTTTTAATTGCTGTCAGAAAACCAGGGACCACTCATCACCTGTGCAATGGCATCTCAACAGTGAAGGATGGTGGTGTTACTGTGGGGGTGTTTTCTAGCATCAGTCACAGGGAGACTGGTCATGATAGAAGGAAATCCCAACAAATGAAAATATAGAAATTCTCAATGAAAACCTGGACCAAAGCACTCAGGACCTCAGATTGCGCTGGAAGGTACACTTTCCAACAGGACAATGATCCTAAGCAAGCCAATACAATGCAAGAGTGTCTTAGGGATGACTCTGTGAATATTGAGTGTCCCAGCCAGAGCCCGGATTTGAACCCAATCAAACATCTCTGGAGAGACCTGAAAATGTCTGTCCACTGGTGGTCCCCATCCAACCTGAGAGAGCTTGAAAGGATATGCAGAGAAAAATGGCAGAAAATCCCCAGATACTCAAAGCTTGTTGAATCATATCCAAAAAGACTTGAGGCTCTAATCACTGCCAGTTATGGGTTATGGGTCAGAACACTTATACAGTGTAGTTACTTTAGCCTGGTTTTAGAGGGGTTTTAACCACTTTTTTTTAGCTGGTCGATCTGGGAGTCTGGGACCTCATCTGTTGATTGCAGTTTAGGGGTAATTCAGTGTCTGATCTTTCTTAGGCACTACACTCTTTTTTAAAACAGATGAAGGATCAAACTACTGAAAAATGCAGTTAACTTAATAGTGTTGCTACTTTTAGATACCAGCATTGTCTTTTTTTATTTATGTTGTAGCCTGACGAAAGGAAACTAAAGTAGAAAATATTAGTCTCTATGGTGATAAAGGGCATTTAATATCTTCTGTTAATCTGGACCAATCAAGAGGGCTGGGAGCCTAAACATGTTTTTAGACTCCAGTGCTCATGCCCTCAAAAAAGAGGCATATTCATTCACCACCACTGCCTCCAGATTAGCACCGCCAAAGTCTCATCTGCAAACCGTGGGTGTCTGTAAACGGAGAAGGAAGTTGATGTATCCCAGGGCATTCATGACTCAAGCCAAATCACACAGACCGATGCACACAGACAACAGCGCGACTGCGTGCCACAGCATCAGGTCACTCTAAGAATAGCTCTACTCCGAAAAAGGAAGTGTGTATCTATACTAACACGTTTCACAATCTTTTTTATGCGATTCCCATGATGCATTAGGATGGCTGCAAACTGCTGACTGCCTCCACAAGCCAATCATCACTCTCTCACTGATCTCTCCTGTTATTTTTGTCATAGTCTCTTTCTCACTCCTTCTTTCTGCTGTACATGATCTTACTCCACCCTGCAATGTTTTGGCTAAATCTTAAGCTACACGCTGGTAAATGGGATTACACTTGCTGTCGTGAGATATGGCTCTGTATCACCACAGCTGTGATTCAGCCGTAGGCACAAGGCCCCAGGCCAATGCATTGATCTCTGTGAAGTGAAGCATTAGATATACCCCAAATGTATTATATCTCATGTTTAACCACTACAGATTCATCAGAGCCCATGGCAAATGTCAGAAGGACTTGTCAAGATAAGGCTGTTCTTGATGGAGTACAGGAGCGCCAGCTGCCCGGTGATCGCCCAGTCCTAGCCCAGATATACATACATCAAGCCACTAGATTTGAAAGCTACTTGATCAGGCGACCAGGTACACATAGCATAGTGTATTATAAAAGACCCGCTTGCGACACTTATTGGCCAAATAAAAAAACACGGTTGCTTCAATGACAAATAGTATCAAACCCAATTAAACTTGTTTTTTGCAATTTTTTGAAATTTAAGGAAAAAAAGCATGCCAGTATTTAAGATGTAAACCTGAAACTGTACCTGACACAGTCCTGACAACCTCTGTGGTATTTCTCAGGCCAACAAAGGAGAACTGGTAAAGACGCCAGGAGCGGATGTCTCCAACCTCCACTGAGCTGCGCTTCCACTTGTATACGATCTCCTCCTTGGGGTAGCCATCTGCAGAAACAAACAATTGGAATTGGTGCAAAAACAACAACAACAGAATTGTCTATTGACGAGCAGGCTGGGGCGTTGCGGCCGGCAGACAGCTGGAGGCAGCAGCTGCCCGCCGGGGCAGAATGTCGGATCGCCTCAGTCTGCTCCTGTGCAGCCGAGAACTGCTGGGCCATGTTCTCGACTGTGTCGCCGAAAAGGCCGGTCTGGGACACAGGGACCTTGAGGAACCAAACTTTGTCGGTGTCCCTCATGTCGACCAGACACAATCAGAGGTGACACTCCTGGACCACAAGTGTGGACATCGCACGACCCAGAGAACTCGCGGTGACCTTCGTCGCTTGGAGCGTGAGATCAGTTGCGGTTCGGAGCTCTTTTAGAACTTCCGGATTGTGACCACCCTCGTGCAGGTCCCTCAGTGCTTTAGCCTGAAGAACCTGCAGTAACGCCGTAGCGTGTAAGGCGGAGGCAGCTTCTACACAGGCCGTATAAGCATCGCTGGACAGACCAGACGAGTAACTACAGACCCGGGAGGGGAGGCACGGTTCGCCCTGCCCGGGTGGAGGCGGTATTAGGACACAGCTGCACCACCGTCGAGAGTGGTGAGGGAGGAGGAGTTAGCAGGTTGGTTTCTGGCAGAAAAAGGTGCCATCCACAACCTGGTAAGCCCCTCATGCACCTCCGGGAAGAATGGCACTGGGGCGGGGCGCTGAGAACCAACGCGGACCACCCAGAAGAACCAATCGTACAACCTTGAGGACTCGGGACACGGTGGAGGTCTCCACTCGAGCCCTACCCTCAAGGCGGCCCGGGAAAGCATAGCCATTATTTCCGGATCTGATTCAGGCATTGCTACAGTCCTGGAGGCAGCAGCGCAGCCAAATCTTCCTCTCCAGAAATCTCCGGCTCACCCTCCGATGCAGCGATCGACATCCAGTCGTCGGGAGGAGCGCCAAAGGACACTGCTGGTACGCTCCTTGTAGAGGGCCCAGCACGTTCCATTGGCAGCTCAACTGGTTGCGGAGTGCAAGAGGAGCGATGGTCCCCCCAAGGGTTGGTTCCCTGGAGGGTTTGCCATCACTGTTACCCTCAGACTGCCCGTGCTACTGCCTGAAGTAGCCCTGCCTGACTTCCGCCATGACGAGAACTAGATCGAGGCAGAGGTAACGGAGCTTGGCCCGCGATGATCATCTTCCCGCAACTCTCCAGAAAGCTCTGGCTCGCCTCCTCACACTCCTTGTAGAGGACCCAGCACGTTCCATTGGCAGCTCAACTGATTGCGGAGTGCAAAAGGAGCGATGGTCCCCCGAGGGTTGGTTCCCTGGAGGGTTTGCCATCACTGTTACCCTCAGACCGCCCGTGCTACTGCCTGAAGTAGCCCTGCCTGACTTCCGCCATGACGAGAACTAGATCGAGGCAGAGGTAACGGAGCTTGGCCCGCGATGATCATCTTCCCGCAATGAGAACATGACTGGGGAGTCTGGGGATGATTTGTCCGCTGTTTTCGCAATTATTAGGGAACGTGTGTGAATGGGGGACAGAAAACAGAGGCATGAGGGTGCAGCTCAGGCTGGGAAGGGTGAGCAAGGACCGTGGATTATTCCAAGGGGTGGGGTCTCAGGGGTCTCAGGGGCGGGGCTAATCCTTCCTTTGCTAGTGGATTCCCTTGGCGCAATTTTCTGATAAAATGTTAAAAAAATGTATTTGAACAGGTCCAAGTAATAGATGGGCAAGCCCCTCAGGCTGGCTGACCCCTCACGCATCCCTGTTTTGCAAATATTAATGACCCTAACTTGACCCAAGGCATGAATACAAAAGACAATACAACCCAGTTGTTAGTTCCACAGAGCCTTCAGGATGTCATTCATGGCACTGAACAGATTTTATTGGCCAGGTATTTGCAGTAACATTCGCAGATGGTGTGCACTGTGCTGCAAACACAAAAAAAGCGTCATTACCCCAAAAGCACCATTGTGTCCTCTCCCTTTGAACGAGGTCACATTCACTTGACTTCATCAAGCCATCAGAACAGTCAGCACAGGGACATCACTTTGCACTAGTGTTGGCAGAATATGCAACCCGGTACCCAGAAGCACTAGTGCTCCGTACCACTTCCGTCAAAAGTGTAGCGAAGGCTAGGTGTGTGAATATATCTTTATCTATATAAATATATATACGTATATACAGTGTTGGGAAGGTTACTTTGGAAATGTAATAGGTTACAGATTACAAGTTACCCTAATTAAAATGTAATAGTAGTGTAAATTTTTCAATTACTTTATTAATGTAACTGATTACTTTTGATTACTTTTCTAAATTTCTAATGAATGTTTATTTGCAACAGTTATCATTTTCAAACATTTACACCATGCAGTGTACACTGCACTGTCAGACTTTCAAAATCCTTCATCACTTGAATTAAGATGATCAAATTTGAACACATCCACCACAAAATCAGACTTTAGTACCACCTTTTACTTTGAGATTGATCTGAAGTTCAATGCAGATTTAAAATAATAAGAAATGGATTACTGATACTGTTTTTGAAAGCAAATCTTTGCATAACTACAGGAAACACTGCATCTAACAATGGTTTGGAAAAAAAATTGTTAATTAAAAAATAATAATAAATAAAAGCATATACATCAATTCAAATACGGTTATCTAATAAGCATGTGTCCTATTTTGTGTACTAAACTCCTGAAACATTGGTGTCTTTTTGAAACATTGGTGTCTCTTTGTATGTGATATGATAGTTTTCTCAAAATAAGTAAAATGCTCATGAAGTGTTCATGTACTCATATATTGAGGCGGCAGAGGTTGAAAACACCGCGAGCTTCAGTAGGTCTATGTGTAGTAAATGAAACCGCATGTCTGCGCCATTAATTTCCACGAAGGGCAGACTGGGAAAAAAAATTCAGGCCGGGAAATCTCACACTCATACACCCACAACAAATTCTGAAACATGGACAACCCTATTTTTTGTATGGACCTCACACACTGAAAAAAAAAGTTTAATTCATCCAATTAAAAAAATTTAGGGTAATGATTCACATCTATATTTTTTAACTTGAGCCAATGAAAAATAAATAACTTGCCCTTTTTTTCAGTTTCTTCTGAAACTACAGATGATGCTATCCCATTAGACTGTCCATGCCGCATCTGCTGCTTCATTATTACCATAATAAACCATTTCCCCTGCATCCTCTCCAAAGTCAAAGGACAGGAAAAATTCCATGGTTTCTTCCTGGCACAGCTTGCTCGTGTGAGCATGTAAAAACATGTCTCTCCACATTGGGCCAAATTGTCACTTTCCTCATTATCTGTCATTTTTCAAGACGAAAATAGAAGTGAAATGTCTTCAGTAGCATCCTAAAAATGGTTTCCATGCTCTCAGCTGCATCTGAGCGTGGAAGCAGACACGAGGTGTAGAAAACTGGAGAGAAAAAGCAGTAAAGAATGGAAGAGATATGGATGGATTTGCATGTTGAGCATATGAGCAGACTTACAGCTTGAGAACTCCAGGGGACATGAATGTTCATCCATCGGAAAGTTATTCAGTTTAAGCTGGCACTCTGCATCAATGGTCAACCTACAGACAGAAATTTCATTCATCAAATTTCTTTTTATAAGCCATTTAATTAGCACACCCCACATTTAGAATTTCCAGCGCTAGAATATGCATAGAATATACATAGTACTAGAATATACATAGCACAATTAAAAAATGACTGACAGTTTAAAAGCTATTAATGGCAGGCGTGCATCATATTTGTTCAAATTGGATGAATTCTTCCTGAAAGCAAGTGTTTCATCAGTGGTACCCAGCAAAAGCTACCCAGATAGCAAGGCGAATAAACAGCCAATAAACAGTGAATAGTGTTCCCTAATCTAAAGTGTTATCATTAAATGATATATTTTTCTACATACTTACAGTGCATCTTATTTTAGTAAGATTTATTTGGAATGTCTTAAAGTTCCAGTAACATTTAGCAAATTGTATTTATATTTTTGTGTTGAAAATTTTGAAAAAGTGATTTATATTGTGTTTAACACAGTGCTCGATATAAGGGATAATGAATGCTCCTTGTTGAAAAAAAATCCCCTCCTTAAAACCACTATCTTATTTCGATTCATAGCATTGTGTATTACGTTACTAAAAACGAATGCAGTCACCAATGTTAGGTAAATGTGTGTTTATTTACAGAAACAGTCAGGTTTTAGTCCCTAAAATGTTGAGCTATTTTGTTTTGCCACTGTTTAAGCAACGTGCACAGAAACCACCCCGCGGTTAATAGCTCTGCATCTGCACTCGAGACTCTGTTAATGGAAAGAAGCACTTTAGCCGAGTATTCAGGTTGTTTTTTAGAACAGAAAGGATGCTCTGCATGTGAGGGACTGAGAGATAACAATCCAAACAACAAGAGAGAGAGAGAGAGAGAGAGAGAGAGAGAGCGAGAGAGAGAGAGATATTGAACCAACATCACTTTGTAACTTTAAATCGATGCAGTTAGCATTCAACATTCACTTAGCATTGTTTCAATGGTTGCTTGCTATCTGGGTACGCTCAGATTATGCATGTTATGTTCATTCAAAATTAAAGCGTGCATTTACCTTAAAGTGTACAGTATACGCCCGTCGTTCCATATCCGAAGCATGCGATTAGGTGTGGTGATCCAGTGGGCATCTGCCTTCTTAGAGTTGCGGAAAAACGTGTCAGGGATCCAGATTTTTCCCACCATGTTGCTGTTGAGACGCAGAACCTTCATGCTGCTGTTGAACTTCAGCCGCCTGTCATACCACGTTTGGGCGAAGAAGATGTCAATCGTGTACTCCTGAGGAATCGAAAGGGGCAGACCTTTCAGACAAAACCAATGCTTGAGTGCATACCCCTGTGTCCCAATTAGAATATTACACGAATTCCACTTTGTTTGGCCTTTTTGGCCATTTTAGAACAGAAGGAAACGGGACAAGCCAGACGCAAACATGTGCACTATTGGCTATTCTAAACAAGTTCGGCGCAACTGAATCAATACATAAACACTGATTTAATGCATGTTGAAGCTAAATCCTGGTGCAAATTCAAACAATCACTGGAGACTGGAGACAACTCTAGGATAACTCTTGTTATATGCTTCATACGGTTTCACGTTTAGGGACTGTCACAGCCCATGCAAACTCCTTTTCTTACAGATGCATACATACCATACAGATATAAATGTAGCCAGCAACACTTGTGTTTATTTGGAGAACAGTCCACATCTCCAATTAATTTCATGGCAACAGGCCAAACAGTGTTTCATCATCAACTAAAATTATTGATACATATTTCATTATATGCTGTAAGTAGCGCAATTACATTCATTGAAATATGTATTTTTTGTAATATATATTATATTTGTTATCGGACTTCACATATACCTTTTATTTATTCTAAGAACATTAAATGTAATGAGATCATAATAATGAATCCTTTACATTTACAGAGAACATAAATGAGAGCAACATGTTAAAATGTTCCGAAGACTGAATGTGTTACGGCTGACACTTATTTTGTGTTTTGTTTCTATTTATTACGTATAATTTTTAATTTTACCCTGTCCTGCTGCTTTCAAACGGTGTTCCTTTTGTGTTATGTTAAAAGTGCTGTTTATAACATTTATATGTTTTGGCACACAATGTAAAGCATAGAGCTATACATTTAATTTTTTTTTAATAAATTAGCCCTGGGTGTAATTTTAGTTAGGTATTTTAGTTGCTTGACATCTCTTGTGTGTGTAGCCATATGTTTCAGTTCATCTTTGTCGGTTATTGTCTTTGCTAATTTGCTTAGCTGTTACATTTGTAATAGGTTTGTTGTTATTTTCTTAAGATTATATGCAAAATGCAACACGCTATTCATCAATACAAATCACTATAGAACCTAAGCATTAAAAAACATCCAAAATAAACACAAAATGACAGTTACAGTAACTAGTAAATTATTTGGTTTAACTCTTTAGGTTTACTAATCAGTCTATCTTAACATGCTGTGTCACTAAAATAGAACATACTAAAATACACATCAAATGTCAGACAATCATAAATAAAATGTATTGTGGAAACACTGCTCAGCAAAACCAAACTGAAGCACACTGAAGGTACCTCACAGATTAAAACATAATGTTGCATTTTGTAATATCACTCTGATATACAGTATATTTAAGAATTTCAGCTTCACATCTGTCAGTTTATAATGCTGATATTAACATTTGTGTATAAAAGCATGCTAATAATAATGCAATATAAAGTAAAAAGTATTTCCTGTTGGACACACAAATCTTTTGGTGAAAGAAAGAAACATGATATACTTTTATATTCATAAAAACATGTGTTAGAGCATTTCTCTTACCATGTTGATGGCATTAACTGGACCAATGCTGTTGACAAACATGTCAGTGTGGATCACTGTTGGTTTGACTGTGGAGAGAAACAATTAGTTTAGTTAGCTAAGTTAAGTTAAGGTGATGACAATAGAGTAAGGTTCACTTGATCACTTGAAAAAAGCTACATGAACATTTTATCTGACACTCTTGTTAAAGTAAATGACAATGTCCTGCCATTATATACTGACTTCAACAGATATTCAATAAATGATCTCTGTTTGTGATCCGCAGAAGAAAGTAAGTTATAAGGACAACACAACAACGAGTAAATTATGACAGACTTAAGGAGATTTTTTGGTGATCTATGCACATGTTCCACTAACATTTGAGAAACAGAAAGTGCCTAGAAAACGTTTGTCAACACTAAATCTGTTGTTGTGTAATTTAAAACAAACTTCTGTTTATGAAATGTTTTGCTTGATATTTTATCTAATGCGGTGGAATTCACGTCAGAGGCAAAAGTTGTTTACATGCCAACAATATAACTTTGACAACATTGTTTTATTATTTTCATAAATCAGTCAATTAACCGCCACAGACATTTTTTTTTTTGAGTAGGTGGAATTTTATAATATAACACAGCGTTAATCTCTTAATTTTGACTTTATTCTAAAAATATTATGGCACTAAAACGCCGCCATATTTACTATATTATTTAATGCAAACACACTCTTGGCACAGCGGCCCAAAACGCAAAAAGACAGAAAAAAACAAACTAATTTTAGTTGTAATTAATTTAATTGAATTCTCCTGGCCTTTTTTTCTGCAAATTCATCCACAATGTCTTTGGTGTTTAATTTAAGGCTTCGTGTATTCTCAATGGAAAGAATGGCTGCTCCAGATGTTAACTGATGGACTGGAGTGCTGTGGATTACTTGTGGATTACTGTGATGTGTTTATCAGCTGTTTGGTCTCTCATTCTGACGGCACCCATTCACTGCAGAGCATCCATTGCTGAGACACTGATGCAATGCTACATTTCTACAAACCTGATGAAGACACAAATTCATCTACATCTCGGATGATCTGAGGGTGAGTAAATTTTTTGCAAAAAATAAAAAATAAAAAACATTTTTGGGTGAAGTGTTCCTTTAAGGTCATTCATTCATAAATAAATAAATAAATAAATAAATAATAAGCAAGCTACTTGCTCACACACAGCTGTCTCTCACTAAATGCAGCGAGATGTTAGCAGTATTTAGGCATCGCTTCGTCATGAACAAGCAGTCACCAGCATTTAGCATCACAGCACAGTTTTCATTCACAGTTTTCACAACAAATTCACACAACTAAAACTAACTTTACTCATGGTTGCCAACTTTGATTCCCTGGTTGGAGCGAGATTTTAATGATAAGGGCAAAAAAAAAAAAAAAAAAAAAAATTAAATGAAATGAAATAAAAAAAATAAAAATAAAAAAAATAAAATAAAATAAAAATATAAAAGTACAGTCACATTTCTCAAATGATCTTCTTTTATGCTCCACAGTTTATTTATTTCTAAAGCTACTTTTATAAAGTTTATTTGATGCTTTTTCAAAAATTTTTTTTTACAATAATTGCTTTAAATTAGCATCTGGGAGTAATTTCTCAGCCCTATTTGATGTGTGATTAATTTAATTAGATTAATTGCCACATTGTGTAATTAATTAGATAAAAATGTTGAATCGCTTGACAGCCCTAGAAAATATGCTTATAAGAATTAGGGAATGCACAGCATCTTTTTCTTTTATTTTTTTGTTATTTGTCCTGAGTGCGGTAGCGTGAGAGTGTGAGACTGAGCTTGAAAGTGTGCGTCATATACCACATCACGGCAATCATTCTGTAGTTTTGATTCGGAAATTAATTAGTACAACTCCTCGGTGATTTACAAAAACAAGGAAAAGAATTAATACGTCTTGGGGAACGAACTGTTAAATCAAAATCCATTTGGCTCAAAAATCCATGGGGTCACATGGCCCTGTGTTAAATGATGTTGTGCAAAGAGCCGGCGATCAGGAGTTTGTGTAATCAAATCTCATCTAGGGTTGCTGTAATAGTATATCTTTATTTTTGACCATCCATTATTCAGAGTACAATGCATAAAGTGCTCACATTCTCTTCATAGTGAAAATGTAGACCGCAGAAGGCTGTGCTCTCATCAACTGCATTAATCTTTTACTCTTTTACCATGCAAACTAGATAGATAAAGTTTGAATTTTGAAGGCTTTATTGTCAGACAGACAGAAAATAAGTTAGATGAAGACAGGAAAATCAATAAACACCACATTAAACCAGTTCAGACCCCAATAAACCTCTTCAAACACATTAGACCTCATAAGAGCACTAAGAAACCTAAACAGACCATATGTTTCTAGGCATAACTGGCATGTTTGTAGTACTATCATGTACCTAAGAGTTGGAAGGCATTGTTAGCAAGCCGCTAAGGGTTAAAATTTGTTTGCATGTTTTAAAAAAATGCACAAGTTAGTCAAATTGATACACGTGACTAGGAATTTCTTAAGATTGTTAGACGTTAATATCTTTTAGCATGTTGCATGTTTTAACATGCTGCTAGGCACTGTTAACACTGCACTGATAACATGTTAGCATGTTGCTTCCGTTATTAGCATGCATGCTCCTCTAGCATGTCGCTAACATGTTTTTACATAGGCATTGTTAGCATATGTCAGCATGTTTGGTGCTTGGCCCCAATATAACTGCTTGCAACTATTGTTTTTATAAAAGGCCTGTTGTAATCATCATTCCTCCCCAACTGTTGTCTATGGCAGCCCTATGAACCGTATGAAGGAAAACAATGAAATTTGGCACACTTATTGGTATGTTCCTCAATAGTAATCTGAGTAATTCTGGTGTCTCTAGGACCAACTCTATTGCGCCACCACAAGTTCAAAAATGTCACTTTTCTTTTGGTCAACTCTTGAATCCTTGAAATAAACACAAACAGAGATCTTAAGTTTATCTGATTACTCTCCTCATGCTAGGCTACGTCCATTGCAGTAAACATGTACTATATTCCATTTTTTTGCTCATTAAAATTTGGCTCAGATGAGTACTGGATCCAGCTGCACAGAAATGACTGAACAGAGCTTAAGTTTAGTTAGTCGTTATGCATTCAAATGATATCACAAATGGACATCTTCATAAAAAGCTGAGTCATTTTGTGATGAGAAGCAGATTTGTTTTGGAATGTGATATCTAAGTTAAAATAAAATACACAACTCAATTCAAACAAGTCAACTTAAATAAAATCCTGTTGAAAGAGTAAATCCGAGAGATGCAGTATTCCCACATCATCTGTTGTATGCATGGGCAGTAAAATGGACAAAATAGTTTGGTGTGTTATTAAATCAGAATGTAATGAGGTTCAGAATTCTTGGAGATGAAACATGTATTTGAGCCAGTTGTTAAACAAAACAACACATGCGGAGAACCGCCTTCAGTAGCTCAGATCTGAATGTAAAAAAAGAAACTGAACCTACCTCCGATGTCTGGCCGCAGCTTGTTATCGTAGCCGTCTAGTAAGCTGTTCAAAATATGTGTGACGTCGCTCTCGTACACTTTGGGGGTCAGAACCCACGTTTTGTTCGCCACTTCATCATCATCACTTTCCAGCTGGACAGAGCTAATGGGCAAACAAAAACACAACGACACGAAAAAAGGTGAATCAATGTTGCTAATCTGTCACATTGAACTCTTTTACATGTCCTGTTTTCAACATAAATGCGCTTTTATTTCTGTAGTCTCTAGAATGTAAGCTAAGATCATGTTATGTCCATATGATCTGGTTCTGCTATTCTATATGATCTTGTTAACAAGCCGTCAAGCGTGTATACTGTAAACCTTTATTTCCATCTGAAAGCAGACACATTTTGCTGAAATGTGACCATGGACCACAAAACCAGTCATAAGGGTCAATTTTTTTGACATTGAGATTTATGCATCATCTGAAAGCTGCATAAATAAGCTTTCCATTGATGTATGGTTTGTTAGGATAGGACAATATTTGGAAATCTGGAATCTGAGGGTGCAAAAAAATCTAAATATTGAGAAAATCACCTTTAAAGTTGTTCAAATGAAGTTCTTAGCAATGCATATTACTAATCAAAAATTAAGTTTTGATATATTTACAGTAGGAAATTTACAAAATATCTTCATGGAACATGATCTTTACTTAATATCCTAATGATTTTTGGCATAAAATAAAAATTAATAATTTTGACCCATACAATGTATTGTTGGCTATTGCTACAAATATACCCCAGCGACTTAACACTGCTTTTGTGCTCCAGGGTCACAAATGTCTTCCAAAGAGTCACTAATGAATTTTTTCTCTATATCCCATAAATTGAGAAAGAAAATACAAAAATGCTTAGGTTAATGTATATAAACCAAAAGTAGTAACATATTAACCATTGGCGGAGTTTTCTGTGTTTCCACTGGTGTATGGTAGGAGGCGCTATTACACATCTTCAGAAAGTGTACTGAATTGTGGGATCAAAACACATCAAAGAAGCAGCAGAAATCAGAAGCATATGCAAAATATTGTGACCATCAAACATTAAACAGCATATGAATCAAAACCGCCTAACTCTACTGAATGAAATGTTGACGCATGAAGTGGTTTAGGACTGTGAAGCTTTGGATGTGTTGATGAAGTGATGTTTTGATCATCGCTCAGACATAGTCTTTTACAAAAATGCCATTTTCTCAGCTTTTGTTCAAAATGTTGCTTCTTACCCACATTCTAGTGTTGATTAAAAAGATTGCATGAAGCTAGAATAAAACTGTTTTTTTTTTTTGTTTGTTGTTGTTGTTTAAAAGCAGAGGCTCTGTTCTTTCTTTTGACATAATGCACGTTCAGATAATCATACAACAAAGTATTCTGCAGGCCATGACAATTTTGTGAAAATGATCAAAAATGTTGGTGGTGGCTGGCAACTGGGAAAGAGTTAACTAATTAACTACAGTAATTATTTCAAGAAGACTTGACTGATCCCTGGATCTTTTGCATAGAGCACATGGAGATGTTAACAATGATTATCAAAGCAGATACAAATGCAAGGCATATAAAATAGCAATTAAAAATGATAAAAGCCCAGGATGGAAGCAGATTGAAGATGCACATGTTTTATTACTCTACTGAACTGAAAATGGCTGTTGTGCTTTCCATAATTGGACATGTGACCATGGCAACAAATAAACTTTTTTAAAAGGTCATTTAACTAGAACCTTAAAAAAGGGTGCCATCTAGAGGAGGACAAAGATAACGTTCAGTCTTTGCAGAGTGTGGGTGTGCTGGTGGAGGCTGGTGACAGACAGATGTACAATAATAATGTTGCATTAGAGGTGGAAATGTTTCTCGCTGGCAGCGCTCCCAGAATCAGATTGTGAGGGGAAGGTGCGACAAACGCAAGCCTGTTTTGCATCTACAACATTATCTCATGTGTTCTGTGCAAACAGGCTATAAATCATTTTAATTACATGCTAATGTGTTTCATAAACTACCTGCTTGGGTTAATAGTAGAGTTTATGTTTGCATAGCAGTGCACAGCTGCTATATATTTGATCTATCTATCTATCTATCTATCTATCTATCTAGTGTCTATCTGTCTGTCTGTCTGTCTGTCTGTCTGTCTGTCTGTCTGTCTGTCTGTCTGTCTGTCTGTCTGTCTGTCTGTCTGTCTGTCTGTCTGTCTGTCTGTCTGTCTGTCTGTCTGTCTGTCTGTCTGTCTGTCTGTCTGTCTGTCTGTCTGTCTGTCTGTCTGTCTGTCTGTCTGTCTGTCTGTCTGTCTGTCTGTCTGTCTTATCGTCTGTCTGTCTGTCTGTCTGTCTGTCTATCTATCTATCTTGTCCTATGCAATTGACTAAAATCCTAAAGTATACCAGAGGCAGAGAGAAGCAATCATTCTCAAATGAATGCTGAGGACCTTGGCAAAGCAATCAGACAACAATGGATGGTGTGAGGCAGTAACCATGGAGTCAGTAGAAGACAGAAAAGCATAGCCTTGAGAGAAACATGTAACTGAGAGCTGTGCTGGTCTGGCAACTTCAGAAACATTTCAGAAAGTGGAGACTGTAACACTTTCAAGGCATTTCATTGTACATTAATATGGGGAGAACACACGGCATCATGACAGACTTTTCAGCAACACATGAAACCTTCCTGCTGGACTCCTTTTAAGCAGTTAGCAAAAATTAATACTTTAAGCATCCCAGAACAATTTAGATAAATTGAACATCAATTAGACCTGTTGCAATGATTACATAATTGCAACAACAACAACAAAAAAACATGATCATTGTGCAATTTACATTTCAATTACACATTGCATTGCATGTGATGGACTGGCCATCTCTGGTCCGAGATGCTAGGATAGACGCCAGCATCTCTGCAACCCTACAGAGGAAAAGCGATGGACACTGCATTCCAAATAAATGATTTTGTAAGTGAATACTAGAAATGCTTTGACATTTCTCGAGTTATTTTGAACACAAAGCACTACAGGTTTATTTGACTGTCACAGCTGTATAATTCCAAAACATTTTGATCTATATGTTACCATGCAAAGATAATGTAACAAAACATGCAACATGCCACAAAAAAGAAGCGATTTATCCTTAAAACAGAATGATATAAAATATAATGGTAACACTTCAAAATAAGGTTCCATTAGTTAATGTATTAACTAACATGAACAAACAATGAACAGTACATTTATTACAGTATTTATTAATCTTTGTTAATGTTAGTTAATGAAAATACAGTTGTTAATGTCAATTCACAGTGCATTAACTAATGTTAACAAGCACAACTTTGACTTTAATAATGCATTAGTAAATGTTGAAATTAACATGAACTAAGATTAATAAATGCTGTAGAAGTATTGTTCATTCTTAGTTCATGTTTACTAAAGTAGTTAACTAATGAACCTTATTGTAAATTGTTACCAATATAATATATACAATAATGGGTAACACTTTATTTTAAGGTGTCCTTGTTACACGTTACATGTACTTACTATTATAATAACAATTAATTATGCAAAATTACATGCAAGTAAGCCAAACCTAAATTCTAATCCTAACCCTATAGTAAGTACATGTAGTTAATTAATATTACTCAGTACTTACATGTATAATCACACTGTAACAAGGACACCTTAAAATAAAGTGTAACCCAATAATGTATACCTATATAATTACATTATTATTACAATTACATTATTGTATTTAGTATATAAAATAATGCAATATATATTCAAAACTATGATGACTACAGGAAGTCTTCATTCATGTAAAATGAAATCTTGTGAGTTTAATCGGACCACCTTAAAAAAAAAATTGCAAGAGAACTGCTGCCTTTTAATTCAAATGAAATAGATTAAGCCAATGATTGATCACAACAACAATCATATAATAACAATTAATTACCCACAATTAATGTCATAATAGTGACAGCCCTGATATCAGTGAAGTTAATATATTTCACTCAATTTGCTGCATTTGTAATGTGAAACTTTAAAAAGTACCAATAGAGTATAGAGCTGGAGTGCACTGAAGTGAGGGGAACCAACTGCTCTTCTGTTGAGAACACTAGAAATATATATTATCAGTATGTTTTCAGATGCCTGTTCCAGTAATTGTCATTAGTGATATATTAGAAATAAAAGCCATAAATATAGCCTCAGGTGATTATCAAGGGGCCAAGGATAAATGACTCAAGTAGACGTGATACAATGACTATACAAAAAAAAAAAGAAATCTTTATAGAAGTATTATATTATGTATTATAGCAGAAGATGCAAAACAGTTAGTTTTGCTGCTTGATATCGCACACCGGTGTTTCTTACCATATTATTTTAATGTATTATCTTAATTATAAACACAGTGGTTTGTAGCGTAACAGTTTTACCGTGTACTGCACTTTCTTATTCTTCTCGTTATTTCCCTACAGCGGCTAATGAACCGGAGGTCTCGCACATTCACAGAAAACTGCTTACTTATGCGTTGAAAAATAAGGTGGATATGTTTATTTTTAAACAAATATGTTTTCAATATCATTAGGACAAAAAAATATTTAACATTTAATGATCTATAAGCATTTTAGACATCACAGAATTCTTTGTAAACTGATCTCTCTCTCTCTCTATATATATTCTCTTAAGACCCGAGAAAAGATTTTTAGGAAAAAAATAGTTTTTTTTCATGTCTTTACATTGTTTAGAGAATTAAAAAATTTTTTAAAATTCTTTTTTTTTTTAAATGATATTTCCTTCATAAGTTATGCTATGTCCTCGGTAGAGGACATCAGGACTCAATTAAAAAAAAAAATAAAAAGACATGAATGAACATGCATAGGCAAAAACATTTTATACATTTTTAGTTAAGCTTTGTATAAAGATGATTCTCAACTATGTTATAACAGAATGATTTGTCCGCCATGGCCTCCCGAGTCCCCTGCTCCGCCATGGCACCCCGAACGGTTACCGCTCTGGAGGCCCACTGTCCCGTGTCTGTCCTGAGGGACCTCCAGAGTGCCCACCCCCCCCCTCCCCATTGGATGTTATATGGCGTGAGGTCACGCCTTCCGGAGGGGGGCATTATGTCAGACTCTGTTCCCTGTTTTGTCTGTGTCTTGCTCCCCAGGTGTTCCTTTCCCATGTTTAATTTGTCCCAGGTGTTCCCCATGATGGTTCATTGATCCCAGGTGTGTCTCGTCATCCCCTCCTCCTGTGTGTATTTAAAGTGTTCCCAGTCCCTAGTTCTCTGTCTTCGTGTGAACGTCTTCGTGTGAACATCTTCGTGTGAATGTCTTCGTGTGAACGTCTTCGTATGAACGTCTTCTTGAGTTCGTCTCCCTTGGTTCCTGCAAATAAAGTCTTGGTAAAAGTATTCTCCAGCCTCTCCTCGTTCCTCGTGTATGTGCATCGTGACAATATGAGGTCACAGGGTCTCAGGAGGATATATATATATAAATACACTACACATCAATATATCTATTTACGGAGATTTTAACCTGAGACCTAAAAGGATTTTCTATCCTGTGGATTCCACTGATGGACAACATTAGTATTACGGCCTAAATCTCTCATTTCCATTGATATAAATGGCTGATCTTTTAGTAATTGTTGTTAGGAAAATTCATGAAATTCAGCATGTTTCCTCAGAATGTCCTCTTGTGCATGCGTACCAAGTTTTGTGAAGTTTTTCAAATAACGGGGAATGGCTTTCTCGTGAGGACATAGATCAAATACTATCAGCTGATTTTGGGGCACTGGTTTGGATTCAAGGAAAGACTTTGAAGGCTTAGAAATGACTCTTCTAGAGTTATAAGCATGAATGTGCTACTGCTATAAACTGCTGAAGTTTGATTGGCTGCTGGCAGCCATGTTTGTTTTTTTTTTTTATCCGAGACATGAACCAAAACAGCATTGATCTTATTATAGTGCCATCTACTGTCAGATGGATGTGTGTGCATCCCACCAATCTCTATGACTGTTTCTGAGGTACAGATGCTTTTAAGGGAAGAAAAAGAATAACTAACTAGAATAATAAGAAATTAAAATCAGAACAACTACACTCACTGCTTGGACCATTAATAAACACTCTTGGCTGGGTGGGAAAGCAAGCTTTTTCATGTGCTTTAGATTAAAAATTCCTTGCAGTGTACTTGAAATGCAGGCCTTCATCAACCCTGTAAGAATAATCCAGGTTATGCTAGACTTAAGAGAAACTGCACATATCCGATGACAGTAAAATGACTAATAAATGCACAGAACAGAAGTAAAATCTTACGATTTTTTTACGGGTTTTATGAGTAGGCCTACCACACAAACGTTTATTCAGAATCAGTGTTGGGGAAAGTTTTTTTTTTTTTTTTAAAGTAATGCATTACAATATTGCGTTACTTCTCAAAAAAGTAAATAATTGCGTTACTTAGCTACTTTTTATGAAAAGTAATGTGTTACTTTACTTTTGCGTAAATTGTTCCATCTGGACTGGGCTTACTTGTTTGTTTTTAATATAAAAATGTCTATTTTTAGCAAATGTAGAAGCCCTTTCACGCCAAAAGTGAAGAGAATAAGCCTCAGGCTGAAGGAAATGTAATGTCAGTCAATAGAGAATGTGAAGATACGTCATGCTGGGCCGCTGCCGCCATTCTGGGAGGATCGCCCTCTGCTACAAATGCTGAAATTAATATGGATACCTGTTTATCATTTGTTTTTGATTTGAAGTTAAATATTCGCATTATTCATTGTAGCGTTTGCAGGGAAGAGAAGTCATTTTATCGCTTTGCATAAGTTTTTTGTAGAATTTTTTTTACAATGTAGGTTGATTACAGTCATATGGTAGAACATCCAAATAAAAGTGTCTGTTCAACAAGCTGACAGAAGTCCATCCATTTCTTTGTAGGAAACGTTTCAGTGACGAAGTATAATTGTTGTGATTGTAAATAGGCTACTAATTTTTCCACGGCCACGGAGGAGAATCAGAGATTGTGGGTCATATTCAGCGGACAGACACGAACACACTGGATTTTTTATATTTATTTCAACAAATGACAACCAAAATCAAATCCCTGGGAGCTTGTTAACAGTTTTGTAGCATTTTAAAATGCTGGCTTGATGTACTAAGACAGTGATATTAAAAGACATGCAGATGAGCCCAGAATATGAACGCAATGCGTTTAATACATGTTAAGCATAAAAAGAAAACGCTTAACATGGCTTATGCATTAAACAGACAGTTACATTTAAAGTTCATATTCTGGGCTCATCTGCTTTCCTGCACATAGTATGCTCTATTAGTAAGGTGTGCACAGAATGTGGTCTTTTAATATCACTGTCTCAGTGCATTAAGCGTTTTCTTTATATGAGAGGAAAACGCTTAACGTGTAAATAAACACGTTTTGTTCACATTTTGGGCTCATATGCATGTCTGCACATAGTAAATGCTTTACAATTTTGTCTTGGTACATTGAGCCAAGCAGCGCGATCCTCCCAGTATGGCGGATAAACAAAGACGTTTCCCAGAACTCAACGCGGCGTGACGTCAGCTTCACTTTCTCTATACATGGGAAAACAAAGTGACTTGCGTTACTTATTTGAAAAAGTAACTCAGATATTTTCTTGCAAATTAAAAAAGTATTGAGTTACTTTACTAGTTACTTGAAAAAAGTAATCTGATTATGTTAATTTAGTTACAGTACTTAACCTAAGAGTTAATCTAACCTTTCTTAAAGACACATTAAGCTGTCTATATTTCACCAGGTTTAGTGTTTATTGAAAAAGAATAATGGACCATGAGCTGCCAAGTCAAATGTTAACTAACACAACATGCATGCATTTTCTAAGTTTTTGCCTCCAAAGGTCATAAAAAGGCTTTATTTTCTTTATGCAAAATATAACAGTGGGGGGATTTTTAGAAATACAACAATACACTTTGAAAATGCTTAAATTTTGCAATGACCAATCTTATATCTGAGGAAATAACTTGACTGCGTGGCCCAAATGGCTTCTGTGTGGTGGTGAGAGCCATGGCATCAGATTTTCATTTCATCCTTACTGAGTGTAATGAAATAACATGTCTGCTTATTGCAATTCAATAATCAGCCCATGCAGCAATGCAGCAAAACGCTCACCGTAACCCTTTTGTGATGCTTCGCGGTATAAGACAGCTCATAATGAAATGGAGATGATATTTCCCTTGATGGGACGCTGATGCCATTTTTGTTTATTGGGCCCAGCTCTTCTGCTGAATTACACCATCTGGTGCATGTAGCCCACTTGTCCATCACTAGTCCAAAATGAGGCTGCAGACAGGCAGAAGAAACCAAATGTCCCCATCTACACTCTCCTGAAGATAAGGTGCTATTAACAATACATCAGCTGACCTGTAATGGCCTTCGGTTCCCTAATTAGATGACCTTTGAACAGTCTGGATATTCACAGATCATCTTAAGCCTAACTAAATAAGATTGGTCACACTTTATTTTAAGGACAAATTCTCACTATGGCTAAAAATCAACTTTTGCCTCAATAAACTCCTAAGTTGCTGCTTATTAATAGTTAGTAAGGTAGTTGTTAAGTTTAGGTGTGGGGTGGATCTAAAATAGATCTTTAAATCCAAAGATGCATTATGCAGAATAAGGCATTAATATGTGCTTTATAAGTACTAATAAACAGCCAATATGCTAGTAATATGCATGCTAGTTAATAGTGTGAAGTGGTCCTTAAAATAAAGTGTTACCATAAGATCAGATTAAAGTTTAACTGTGATTAGTTTTTATATTCAAAAATAATTATTTGAAAAAAAAAAAAAAGATACTTTATTGCAGGTTTGTTGACTGGTTTTGCTTCAGGCCTGTTTATTTTGCTGTCTTAACTAGGCATGATTATATTTTTGGCCTGCAACTAACTGAGAACCACTGATTTATGAAACTAGAACAACACTGATTTTTAACAAATACTATCATATAGCTATCTCAAGTACAGACATTTTTTTACTACTGCCTTCTTCCAATTTGTTTTAAGCAAGGAAATCAAAGACATAGCAAATATTTGTATTTATGCATCAGTAACACATCAATAAATTGGCTTTTAATGTCTTCTGGACATTTGGGAAGATGAGAGAGTAACTTCTGAATATCATAACGTACCATCTCACGTGTTGTCTGCAACACACCGTGTGCATTTGGGAGTCTCGGGTCAACTTTGAAACATCTGAGCTTTGGTTCAGAACATCTTCCGTGATAAGGTTGAGGTGTTACTACAGGCCTTGCTCTTAAACCAGCACGCTGAGTGCTATCAAAGGCAGCAGCAATCTTTTCATCATACCACTAGTGAGTGTATTAATCCCTGTGGTGCGACTCCAGATGAAAATGTCATAGTCTTGGGGTGCAGCCGACACGTGCATCATCAGATGAGCGTTTGATCCCCGTGTATCTGACACTTGCTTGGTCTATTCCTTATGGGTCAGAAAAATACACCCCCACATCATTCAAACAACCAGACGAACAAAGTAATTTAGTTGTAAAATAGTAGAACACCTACGGTCTTCTATTTCAAAGTTCAAGTAGATTAGGGAGATAACCCTGAGTGACAGCATTAGCAGCATTACCAATGCTAATCCTTCTGTAAGTAATTGTCAATCAGTGATTTCAGCAATGTTAAGAACAATTTAAAATTCTGCTCCTAAGAGTGCACAGCTGTTTGAATCCCTCAATAACTGTCCTTTCCCGATCAATTATCACTACACTATCCCAAATAAGGACCAGTTGTAAATAGGTGGCTTTCTGGATGGATGCTCTATGCGAAATTGTTTGGAATGTATGATAGAAAATTGTTATGACATCAAATCTGTGGCAGATAGCAAAGATATTTATTGCATTATCCTGATAATGGAAAGCAAGCATTATATTACAAAACACTGGTTAAATATAGGAACATAAGCAGGCTTTTACCATAATTACAATAGATGCTTTTGTCAGTAATCTCCTCGACTGTAGAAAGCCCATGTGACTGATGTAACTATATGCTCCAGTCTTTAAAAGGTGATCAAATGCACAATGTTTTAACTTAAATGTGTATGCTTAGCATTCCCCCTCGGTCAAAATCAGAAAACTACAAAACGTAAACCTACAGTACTGTGTGAACAGAAGGTTCAATAATAAGTGCCTACTGGCGTTTGATTAGGCCAGAGATGCATACTAAAATAAAATACTTTTTGCATGTACAGCACTGGGATCTCAGGGGACCAAACATAACGTAAAGCCAATCTCAACAAAACATGACAGCTGAAACCTCCTGATAATCATTTATTTCAATACTTTGATATTTGTATGATTTGTTCCGTGTCCAAGCTCCGACGGTGTAGTTATAGGCCAGAATTCCTCCTGATTCTTCATCAGCAGGTGGAGAGGAGGAGTCAATCCCTGACTTAAATCTTCTTAAACAAACGTCTTGACTGAAATGGCGTCATGTAGATGGCAAAGCTTTGAACTTTAGCCCTTGACTAAGTACAATGAGAAACAGCATGCATAGTTCATTGAGGAAAAAGGCTCATCTATCCTAATGCTACCCTGAATTTGGTTTAATGGCTGTTTGAATCATGACACACATCCTGACAGAACACGGTCATTATATAACTAGTATAAGTTATATAATTATTACTATTATTATTCGATAGCTTTATACACCATCAGCACCACTGCCTCATTTAGGGATTTTATGGAGCTTATTTAAAGGGTTTTGCCTCCAGCAACGTAAAAACAACTGCAAGCCCCAACGTCGCCAGATATTCATCAGATTTCATCTTCATACTGTCACAAAACACACATCCATTACACTGACGCAAACAGATTGGAGGAAAGCATGGGAAACAGAGCAGCGCATGCACTCACAGCCCATATAACGTTTGCGCACCAGAACACATTAGCATGTTAAATTCGTCCTCTCGTGTGATATTCTTACCTCAAAGGAAGATGGGCGATTAGAAAAGCCCACAGAAAGAGCTTGGGCGTGATCGCGGGGATGGCCATCGCATTCAAGCATTTAGAGGAAAAATGAAAAGCAGCCACGATCACCATCTTGCTCGTCCCCTTTATTTACTGCCTTTCTTCGCTGTGACACATAGCAGATCGCGTTGGCTTTCGTGTCTCAGATCCGCTGCTGCGATGCGATTCAAGCCCTCACAAAACAACAAAGCACGCACGAGCTGCCTGCTCTATTACTGCAGGTATCTGGAAATAAATGCAAGAGATGAAGGCGATCTATCCGGGTCCAGTAGAACTGGTAAATGTGTGAATGCAGATGAAGTGTGTGAAAGCGGATCTGATGCACGTCGCTGCAGCAATACAACACATGCGTGGTAGAGATGCAACCAAAACTCACATGCTTTTATTAATAAATCAGAAAACATTATAACTACCACGCAAACAACGTCTTATATAGAGCATGCACTCACGCATTATATGGCGTCTGAATTTTGTTGTTGTTATTATATTAGTCTCTGTTATTATTATTATTACTTTTAAATATAACAATATTTAATAAAAGGGAATAAACAAATCTTAAATGTAGGCTGTTGGCGGCTGCCGAGCAACTTAATATAAAATTAGTGGAATTTTAGTGTTGAACGCGACTTATCCAATCATAGATACAGGTTATTTTATTAATGTTAACGTATTAGAGGCATTTATTAATGTTGAAATTGAAATACTCTAGGCTATTAATATTTTCTAGCTTGTAAGGGGTAAATGGATGTGGAGATTTGTATAAGAATTATTTAATATGTCCATAAATGACTAAATTAAAGGTCGTATGTGATTTGGAGTGTAAATAGCACTAATGTGTGTGTGGAGAGAGAGAGAGAGAGAGAGAGAGAGAGAGAGAGAGAGAGGAAGCTGTCATCCCTCACAGCATGAGGAAAAACAAGAGCATGGTAATTCCACTTGATGTAGGCGACCAATCGCTGCATACAGCTTACAGATGTCACTTATGAGTCTATCTGAGGTAGAGTGACAGGATTTTAGTGACAACAACTATTTATGGGGAGAAACTCACTTTCAGCACTATGTATAAATCTAGTAAGCATCAAATGGAGGAGACTGTATTCCAGGACCATGGACAGCTCCTTAACTGTCTCCACTGTGAAATCTCTGTTCCAGTTTCAACCATATTTAGGGTGACACAAAATCAATCAATCAATCAATCAATCAATAAATCAATCAATCAATCGTCTGTCTGTCTGTCTGTCTATCTCTCTGTCTGTCTGTCTGTCTGTCTGTCTGTCTATCTATCTATCTATCTATCTATCTATCTATCAATCTCTCGTTTGTCTGTCTATCTATCTATAGTCTGTCTGTCTGTCTGTCGTCTGTCTGTCTATATCTATCTATCTATCTATCTATCTATCTATCGTCTGTCTGTCTCTCTGTCTGTCTATCTATCTATCTGTCTGTCTGTCTGTCTATCTATCTATCTCTCATCTGTCTGTCTAGCTATCGTCTGTCTGTCTGTCTGTCTATCTATCTATCTCTCGTCTGTCTGTCTATCTATCGTCTATCTATCTATCTGTCTGTCTGTCTGTCTGTCTATCTATCTATCTCTCATCTGTCTGTCTGTCTATCTATCGTCTATCTATCTATCGTCTGTCTGTCTGTCTGTCTGTCTGTCTGTCT
>NW_015542402.1:1644140-1655826 GCF_001515605.1 Sinocyclocheilus anshuiensis | reverse complement strand
GTCTGTCTGTCTGTCTGTCTATCTATCTATCTCTCATCTGTCTGTCTAGCTATCGTCTGTCTGTCTGTCTGTCTATCTATCTATCTCTCATCTGTCTGTCTGTCTATCTATCGTCTATCTATCTATCGTCTGTCTGTCTGTCTGTCTGTCTGTCTGTCTATCTATCGTCTGTCTGTCTGGCTATCTATCTGTCTATCTAGCTATCTAGCTATCTGTCTGTCTGTCTGTCTATCTATCGTCTGTCTGTCTGTCTGTCTGTCTGTCTATCTATGCATGCATGCATGTGTTAATTTATTTATTCACCAGTGTTTTGCAATCCTCCTAAAAATAAAGAAATAAATAGGTAAAATTATAAAATTTAAGTTCATTTATCCTCTAGCAATGCAGAAAACATTAGAATATCCCTTATATAATATAATGTGTCTAATGAATTATCTATTGTTTTTAAGCGAGACATTGTGGCTGAATGGTCCATCCACCTCTTTTAGCCACTGAGAAGGAATAAAATAGAAAACAGATTATAATTCATGCTCCTGGCCTGTTCTACTTTCCACTGATGTCAGCTTATGCCATGAACGCTCAGTATTAGTGCTCAGCACAAAAGTTAGCCGCGGGACGTTTCGTGCCTGTGGTCATGCTTGGTTTACTGGCTCGTTTCTGAGAACACACGGCACATGCATTCATTATCCTCTAATCTGTTAAGTTATCAAAAATCATTTAACAAATAAATGTTGTCAACTCTTGACCAAATGTACTATGCTGTTGGTGAGACCATTGCTTGCTTATTAAGTCGTTGGACTTTTCTGTGTTTTCATTTAATCATCTACCTCGCTTCTGAGTTTTAAAATTTCATACGAGAGGTAAAAGAGAAAGTTTGCACAACAATGTTTAAATAAAATAATAATAAAACCAGATATAATATAGAAATGGCATACAGTCTAAAAGAGAAGCTTACTAAAATATGTTGAACCCATGCATCCCAGCTAAAGAAAGAAATGAGCATCTGTTCTGGAAAGAATTCTGTGGATAAATAATAAGAAAAAAATTATAATGATAACACCTTCATCCCCTCAGCTTGTTAAATTAACATGCATGGCTGTTTGTTTCCTCCAGCTCTTTACCAGATGTTGAATAAAGGCTTGCAGAACTAAATGTATTTGTAATGCATTTGTAACTATTAACAGTTGGAATTATACCTTTTTTCAGAATTAATAAAGTTCTAAGTTCTATAATTCTGATGCAATATAAATTGCTATCAGGACAATAAGGGCTTTCCTCAACAAAGATGCAAATTCATGCAATGCTACTAAGCTCCTCAGCCCTAGTTATTTTACAGCTTCTGCAACTCTTGCATTTCTGGCCTACATATTATATTCATCTGCTTGAATGTCGACAATGCAGCTGCTGAAACATTGTTACATTTGTACAGTAATTGCAAATGATTCAACAGTGTTTTTATTAACATTGTGTATTTCGAATCAGCTTTGACTTAAACAATGGTTAAATTAACTTTTAATGCAACAATATATACAGATAACACTTAATTCATATGCAAACTGTCATGCTGTAAAAAGCCACATAACTGTCCTGTTTATTGAAAATAAAAATACACAATCCTCAGCTTATTCAGAGAAAAACACCTTTGTTTCCAAGTATTTATAGCCTACTGTTTATTTTTTTTTTACTGTGTAATTATCTACGTCGATTCACAGCCCTAATTGATTTTAAATTACTTATGGGTAAAACGATTCATTAAAAAAAGAAATGACAATGAAAACATTTGTTAATTGTTGCCCTACAGGAGTGGATGGTGATGATGCCATGTGGCTAAATATATTTCTAATGAATAATACAACAATGTGTGGTTAAAAAAGAGATACTTACGCAGTCATAGATTTTTTTTTAGCCATGTCCACATCATCTACACCTCCCAGTGCTAGCTGAAAAGGAGTAAAACACTCTGCAAGTTAGACACTAAAGCAGTGCTTACTAGTACAACCAGTTAATTTTCTTTCAAGTGACCATTTGGGACTCTCTAGCATTAGGTGAAATTTGTTCATTGTAACTGTTTAAAGTTAAAATGTTTAAAACTGTTAAAATCTGAAAGTTGCCAAGAGTTTAACACAATATATTGTTAGAGAGTGGGGACTGTGCATTTTGGCCAGAGAGTGGTGCTTGGGGAAAAGTCATAAGTCTTCAAAAAACTACTGAGGAGCTTGAAGCTGCTGACTATTTTTGTGGTGATCCACCAGATCATGCGTATAGTTTTTACAATTAGGGCCCTAATGGCACTCTAAGCCCTCACTGTCTTCCTCTGAGTCCACACTTTAATACTGCTTGGTTGTTGGGTAGAAGTCGGGCTCAGCAGAAGTGTACACTGAGGGAGCAAGCGTGTGACTCCTTCGCTTGGCATAAAGACTGGTTATAGCACAACCCAAGAGTTTTGACGTGTGGGCTGTTAGGGCACATTTCATTGGGTTGGAACTACTGAACAAATAACTTTTGCAACACTGGCAATACGAATGTAAAAATATTGGTCATGCCAATGAAGGAAAGGGCAAGTCATTTGTAATAAGCATAATCCATAATCAAGTATTCCCCTTCAGCAAATTATTCACCACAAATGTTTATTTCATTTATGAACAAAATAACCGAATCAGGAATCTCGTTTGCAAACTGCTGACTGATTGCATGACTGGGGCATGTTGATAACTTAACTAAAATGAGTCGTTCTGAATTTTAAAAGTGTAAATGTGACTGATGATAATGCCAATACATTTAAATGATAAAAACATTGTTTAATTGTATTTTAGACTATTATTATCGTTTTTTTAATAGCTTGAAAAAAAATCAAGCAACAGCATTTTACACAATGGACAGACATTATATATATATTGTATAGTCACAAATGCTTTTGGGTAGATATTCCATAAAACAATCTTGTACCAACTGAACAATGAAATTATGTGCTTATCTATTGCACCTAATTTTTTTTAAAAGGCGCAATTTTTTATTTAGTCATAATGTAATAGTTAGGAAAGGACATTATCACTGATGTTTTTTTATCTTAAGGGGTTTCTTGCAACTGGGCACATGATATATGATATACAAACAAATAAATCCTTGCAGCTGAATATTAGAGTTTGTACTTGTGCTATGCTTCACTCCAAACTTGTGAAGAGTAGAGCATCTCTAAAACTCAGCTCGTAAATCATTCATATCATCATCTCTGCAGGGAAACATGTTAAATATTTATGAAAGATTATCTGAAAGCGAGAGAGAGAAAGAAAGAAATGATAAAGCTTTAATATCATAGGGATGTGAATAAGATGATTCATACGCAAACACTTGGGCACAAATTCCAATGTAAGATCATGTTAAAAAAAATAAGGCACTGATTATTCGAGACTCAAGTAAATTAAATTTGATACATCGAGGAAGTATTCAGATCCCTTCATTTTTCACGTTTTACTATATTGCAGCTTTATGCTAAAATGCTTTAAATAGTTTTTTCACATCAAACAATACGTACTCTGTAATGACAAAGGAAAAAACTGATTTGTGAACCAGAAAAAAAACAAAAAACAAAAATATCTCACTGACATAAGTATTAAGACCCTTTGCTATGACACTTGAAATTAAGATCAGGTGCATTTCTATGAGTCTGTCTATTTCTATAGTCCACTTTAGACATTCTACTCACTTTGCAGTTACACGTCAACTAACTTTAATTCGAGTATTAGTGACCAGTTAGGTTAGGTTAGGTTTAGGATTAGCAGCATAAGTTAACATGTAGTTGCAAAGTTACTTATAGATAGCAGATTGTCTGAAGTGTTACCCATTTTTGAGATGCTTCTACGCTTTCATTTGTAGATTGAGTTCAACTGTGGCAATTTCAATTGCTTGGACATGATTTGAAAAAACACATATGTCTTTATATAAATTCTAACAGATGAAAATGCATATCAGAGAAAACACAACCATGAGGTAAAAGGAACTGTCTACAAAGCTCAGAAATACTGTCAAAGCACAGATCTGGGCTAGGCCTAAAAAACAAAAAGCAAACAACCATGCTTCCTTGAATATTCCCAAGAGCACAGAGGCCTCCATAATTTGGCCAAACTGAACATTTGGGGAAAAGAGACCCGGACTTTCTCACCATATTTGCAAAGTCTTGTTCTCATTGTGCAATTCTGAGAGTTTATTTACTTGTATATTATCCAATGTATGACCCTGCTGTCTCTTCCGTTGCTTAATCGGATTGATTCTTCTGGTTTTTGATCCCCTGTCTGTTTCTGGTTTTACCATTAAACTCTGCACATGGATCCTCGTGAGTGCAAAGCTTGCCACCTCAATCTTGAGGAAATTGCAGCCAAAGGTGCTAAAATACAGTATGAGAAACAAAGATGCTGTGTGTGTTTCAAATGATCACAGATCCTAATTAATGTCATCTTTATTCAAATAATGAACATGAGACAAAAATATAATATCAGGTAATTTATGTAGTGATTGTGCAATAAATCAGTGTTTAAGTAATTTTCTTATAATTTTTCATTTGAAATATATTAAGTAAACAAATATGTAATAACATCATCCTCCCCCCAACACACCTACAAATCCTGCTGTCAGTCCAGAGCATGACTGAAAAAAGTTTCAACCATGGCAGAATCTAAGCTAAAAATATTAAATTTAAATAAGCATCACACACACATGCATGATTTTTCCAGACAGCCTTTTGGGAGAACAGTGCCTCTCTAACACTCTGAACGGATGTCTCTAAACATGAGTGCATTCTCATGTCCTCGACATTCTTGACGTATTAAAGATGTGCAATCTCATGCTGACTGTCACCGAGTGTTGTCTAAAAGGCACTGAGCTTTCAGGAAAGCCATGTAGGCCATATTTAGTATCATGTTTGGCAGTGTGCAGTGGAAGAGGCACTAACAGGAACGACTTCGAGCTGGACCAAAACGAGAGAAACAGAACAGAACAAAGCAAGACCGGACATGGCTGAAGAACAGAAGTGAAAAGCTAGCAGCCTCCAGCACAAAACAATCAGGCAAAAACAGGAGAAACGGAAGCACAATAAATAGTGAGGTAAACAGGTGAGAACAATTAACTAAACAACCTAAACGACTAGCAAGATCATCATAGATACGCCAGCGAGTTTTTTGCGAGGCCTGGTGAACGATTCATCCATGCATGTTTTGTTCAATTTTTTCATAATATTAAAATCAAAATGCCATAACCTTCTGATAAAGCAACAGACTTCTCTCGGGTGACCTATGCCAGAATTCTTTAATTATTATAGTCTTAATTATGCTTAACCCCACCCATTCCTTACAATGACTGCAAGATCACATTCAGATTGACCTAGATTGAGGTTCTGCCCTACATTTTTACATTTCACTCAGATGTACATGACAATACGGAAGAACGGTCAATACTTTGAATGCCACATGAACAAACAATCATTAACATGAAAACAGTAGGAAAAGTAAAAACATTGCACGGCCAGAGTCTAAACAAAGCATTTCACAGTTGTACACTGGCAACTACAAACATATTTTTGTGACCCTACGAACCCGGGGAACGCGCTGCTCACATTGCCAGTCGCATGATCGTCTGCTGTAAATAAAATGTCATATACTTGGAATAATAAGAATATATTCAGATTTCATAATCTATTATTTATTATTTGATTTGTAAAAATAGGAAAATAGCTAATTGAAATGGTTTTTCTGTATTGCATTTTATCTCTCAAAATGATGGATGTCAGTGAAAATGTGGAGATAGCAGATGTGATAACAGATCAGACCCGTTATATTTCTAAATAAAAATCACATAAACAGTATCGCAAAAGCATATTTCTGTACATTTTTGAAGCAGAATACAAAACTACAAAAAAACTTGTTTTGGCATGTATGTGTGGATTACATTGTAAATCCGAAATGACATGAATTTGTGCATTTTAATTAGTTATTGATAGATAGTAATGATAATTCATTCACTTACCAGCTGGTGCTTTTTTTGTGAATGTACGAAGACAGTTGAAATGACAGTCTCATTGACTCCTATGACAGAATGCAGAGCATCATTCCTGATTTGTGGGCACCAACCCAACCACTACCTCAAGGCCTCGTTTTACTCGGCAGGCTGCCGACTGACAGAGAATCAGATATCTTACTAACAGGGAAGCCAAGGGCATCAATATCTCAGCAAAGTCCAGGGAGCTTCCGCTCTAAAGTGCTGTGGGGAAGCTCAGCTTTCCAGCTCCAGAGAAAGTGGTGAGAGGATCCATGAACCTGCATAGGTAAATATCCATCTTAGGTTTGAACACGTTCCAGAGAAAACATTAAAAAGTTCTTAACTAAATCCATTATGCTTCAGTGAGGCAGATACCTCTGTCTAAATTGGATCACAGGACCAAGTAATTGCTCTCTGGCTTTAAGAAAACTGACCCTTCTCTTTCCTGGATGTTGTAGAGAGTGCTCCAGCTATTTGAGTTTTGGATCAATTAGACTGAAAGCATTTAATGCGGAAAGACAGAGGCTTGTCTAGTGTTATCAAGGCCAGGATGCACACATCAACATGTTTTTCCATCTTTTTAAATATGGTAAACAACAACTTTTAGCACTGACACCCAAACCACCTCAACAGTGCCTGAGAATTCTTGCAGCTCTAGCTTTTCAGCTTGCTAGTTCGAATGTAATGAATATTATGACTCTTTAAAAAAATATGTATTTTTCTTTTCTTTACATCCATCCCTGCTTCAGCCTGTACAATTTTAGACAATGTTTGAAACTTTGTATTGTTTTGAAACTTGTAATGTTATTGCCCGCTTAAGAAAAAATGAATAATCACTTGATGTATACCTCAACTTGGATAAAGGCATCTACGAAATGAGTTATATGAATATACATTTAAAATAGATATGTTTCTATAAATATATTAACCAATATACAAATAAAAATAATATTTCCATTTGAAACAAGTTGAGTCAATCCCCCCCCCAAGTTTGGATGCATCTTTTTTCTAAATCACCATCCAATTAGTCAAAATCGCATAAAAACTAAAAGGAAAAAACATATCTTGCAAAAAGGGCATTTATTTAGTCAGACGCCACTTGGGGTCTATCTGTGCACTTGCTAACAGTAATGCAATCTGGAGGTCATGAATGCATCAGAAACAAGAAGTCTGTTCTACAAACACTGGCAATGTGACTATCAAAAGACAGGTTGATATCAAACTCAACACACAGGTTCTTCGGTCTACTAGTACTCTAATGAGAGTTAGCTGACATGCATTTGCAAGTTTTCTTTTAGTCAGCATAATTTCTAAAGGGGACCATCAAAATAAGTGTAACCATTTAGGTCTGACAGATGAATTCCCACTTCGACTAAACTTTTAAAATGTGATAAGAATTGACAGTTTTATGGACGTTGCTATCTTAGATATGGCACTGTATGATAGTCATATCGACTGTATGCTTGATAGTCACTGTTGCTCTGTTTAGAGGTTATAGTCACAAACAGAATACAGGCTTGACTTTCATTGCACGTTTGTATAGACAGCACTCGAGCAGCTATTGTCAGCTGCTGTGTGAACAGCACTCAAGACTCACACCTGTAAGTAAACGCGGTTGCCAGATCCAAACACTGACAGTGTGGATGCAGCCTAAGTGGACTTGAAGTGAAGTTCTTGCAGAATACGCTGCACTGTACACCAGACTTTTTCAAAGGACTGTCTACACAAGACACAACAACTGCTAAGAGCTAAAACTCAATTGAAGAATAATTGTCTAAATTCAGAACACACTGTTCCGTTTTTGAGCAGGTTTATTCTGTTACATTCCAGTTAAATGACACAATATGAGAAATGCTGATATTCAGGCTCAGCCTACGCTGTTCTCAGTGTTTCATTCCTTTATTTTTTTCTCAGAGTGCTGGCATTAAGGACTTGGTTAAAACGGTCTCTCCCAGGAGGACACGGACAGAGGAGCAGGGCTGACTGAGAGGATCGTCCTTCTTCTTGGCTCTATCTTTCTCTGTTGCAACACCTCCCCCTGCTGGAGGCTCTGCATTGACGTGCTTATGAAGAAGAGCAGCTAGCCAAGTCTCATTCTCTGTAGCTCTATATTTCTCTCTCTCTCTCTCTCTCTCTCTCTCTCTCTTTGTCTTCTCATACAGGTTGTTCTAACACACCGGTTTGATATGCTCTCCATGTGCAAACAGAGATATTGCTTTTTGGACAGCACAGTATCTAATGCAATCAGAATGCTGGGCTGTTGTTTGTCAGCACTGCCCATTGCTCATACCGCCCCCCTTTTTGTTTTTTTACAAAGGGCACTCAGAAAGAGTGGGTAAATGCAGAATTTCCATATTTATGATTACAGGCCACTTCAAAAATGTGTGAGGGAACCAAAAATCTGTCTCTCTCTTTTTTCTGTTTGTCTCACTGCTCCTCTCAGTCAGTCATCTGCATTCTCCCTGCAAACCAGGTGACTGTAGCACGCACTTTCAAAGCAAAGTCAAAGGTACAAATGGAATGAAATTCAATTTTGCTAACGTGATAAAGATTCCAATTGGTTGCTTTTCATTCGCTGTCGACTCTTTCACTGTTGCTTCAGTGTCTAGTTGCAGAAAATGTGAAGTGACTGAATTAAAAACGTGTGAAGAGACACACTGACTCACTAAGGGTTTGACTTTAAGGTTAGGAAAGGGGATGTGCCCAACAGCCCTTTTAAGAAGACCTGCTTAGACCAACATGGAAACCAGTATAAACTTAGTCTAGTTGTTGGATCAGTGCAGCCCTGCTGTTCATCCACAAAGGGACATTTGTCTCGGACTCATGGTGGTTATATATACAAAATGTCCTGCTCCCCTACTAATTATGCATTGCAAATATAAAAAAAAATCCATTAAATAAAAAAAGATTGCAAAACAATAAAAAAACAACATGTATAAAAGCAAGGTATGACATTACACAAACCCATATGCACTATTACCCATCAATAAATCTTTTATTTCCCATAAATATTCATATTTCATGCACTTGTGTAACATTTTAACCGATCTAGTATGAAATATGTTTGAATGATTACACCTATACACGGGTAACCGATATGTCTGATGGATGACTAATTATTTTTGTACTTCAAAACATTCACACATATGTCCTGTGACACACACAGTTTATCTCTATTAATATCCTTTTCTCACTTCTGTACATATGTGACCCTGGAGCACAAAACCAGTCATAAGGGTCAATTTTTTTCGAAATTGAGATTTAAACATCACCCGGAAGCTGAATAAATAAGCTTTCCATTGATGTATGGTTTGTTAGGATCGGACAATATTTGGCGGAGATACAACTATTTGAATATCTGGAATCTGAGGGAGCAAAAAAATCAAAATATTGAGAAAATCATCTTTAAAGTTGTTCAAATGAAGTTCTTAGCAATGCATATTACTAATCAAAAATTAAGTTTTGATATATTTACAGTAGGAAATTTACAAAATATCTTCATGGAACATGATCTTTACTTAATATCCTAATGATTTTTGGCATAAAAGAAAAATCTATAATTTTGACCCATGCAATGTATTGTTGGCTATTGCTACAAATATACCCCAGCGACTTAAGACTGCTTTTGTGCTCCAGGGTCACATATTTTCACTTACCTATATCAGTTTACACCTTCAAATATCTTTTTAGATAAAACAATGGCTTTAAAAAGAAAATCATAATAAATAATCTTGATTAATTAAAAGCCAGGAACATGCACAGATAGACCAAAATTGATGCCCAAGCACCTGCTATTTTGGCCTTTTTGCAAGCCTTTTTTAAAATCTTGTTGCAAGACATTTTATGCATTTAAGTTCTAATTCTGCGATACCACTGCTGTGAAATTAAACCGCTATTAATAAAACATCCTAATAACCCTCTATTAAGCTTAACAACAAGCAATCTAGTCTGGCATTGGTATAAAATAGCATTGTGCAAGGCTGTAAATACCACCAAAATTAACAAAAAATGCCCCCAACATTCAAGATATGCGTTGCCCCTATATGAGTTTTTGTGTTTAAAACATAATATAATTAAGCAATAGCAGACGAACGAGAGGGCTGTCAGCACTAACTAGCAGTTTTAGTTATATTTAAATCATTAATCTCATAATATTATTTATGCAGTTGCAGAGTAAATTAATTTTGTTGATAGTGATTTCATTAACATAGTGTAAAATATTGAATAGTATGTAACTTTATTTTTTCAAGAGGAATGCATCCCATGAGTCTGGAGTGTGTCAGCTCCCAGCATTGTGTTCGCTTCTCTTTTAATGGCTTGTTTGCTTTGGCTCTCCTCACGAGTCATCTCGCCAGCACGAGGCAGATATTTATGCGGGATGGCAGCTCTTATGACTCTTTGTTTTTTAAATGTTGTTTGGTCTCCGACTATGCCTCAGTCCAACAACCCCTGTTGTGAATTATTATTGTTAAGCCTGCAGCGAAGAACCATGGAGCACAGAAATATGTCATTATAGTCTGAGGACATCTCCACTGTAACATTTGGTGAAGTCAGAGAAAGGGGAAAGCAGGACACAAATGCAGAGTTTATTAAAGTAATATCAAAAATACAATTAATTCAGGAACCGGAATACAAAACACAAAGAGACCAAACTGAGCACACCAACGCAACATGCATGATAGCACAACAATAGAGAACAAACACAGAAAACTACATACACACAGGGTAGCAAATTGAATAACAAGACAAAGGGAAACAGGGAACAAAACAGCAAACTAATAGTGCACTTTACCAAAGAAGAGCACAGAGACTGCAAAATATGACATAATCCTGATGGCCCAAAACATACAGGAACAAAAAGTAATCTAGTTTCAGTAATCCAGTTTTTTAAATGGAATTGACGTTAAACATTTCTCTCTTTTTTTGTGGGGATTTGATAGATGCAAACCAAAATATACTATCATTTATAGCAAATCAATAAATTCAATGAGTCTGGCATCAGTGCAATAACAGCTGCTTCACATTATTTGAGTAAAACAAATCAATATGATCGGATAAGCCATGTTTGAAGCCTTTGTAATGCTGATTTAGCTGTACACCTGTCCCATTAAACTGTGAAATCACTCTTATTATAAACTGGAAGTTCCTGTCTGTGTCACAGTTTACAGCATTTGCTATAGCTTTCTGCTTGGTGATTAATATCTTTCAAATCACATCACGATATAACACTTCATAAATGGTGAAGCAGAATTTTGGTTGACACATTTCTACCGCCACATGATATATATACCATCACACCACAAAGCTCATAACAAAGAACAAATGTCAGAACTGTATGGTTATTTATATACTGTGAAATTCTGTAACAAGAATGCAGTTGCTGTGCAAACCAGCAGAATCACCTTGAATTTTTTGGCACTTCCTTTGAGAAGAAGAGCCTGCACATGACAATGTGAATAAAAGGTTTGGAAAAAAAACAGAGAGCCTTTTTTAATTGCATTACATAAGTTGGGTTATGTAAGCCTGCATCACTAACATAAGTATTCCCGAACTAAAAAATTAGAAAATGATATTGTGCAGTGTTAATAAAGCGATGACACACTGAGAGGGGGAAAGAAAACAGACACAATGATGGTCTCGACACACACACACACACACA
>NW_015542402.1:1638275-1643848 GCF_001515605.1 Sinocyclocheilus anshuiensis | reverse complement strand
ACACACACACACACACACACACACACACACACACACACACACACACACACACACACACACACACACATACACAAACAGAAATCACTAGCATATATTCTAAGACAGATTCAACAACAAAAAATAAAGCATTGCATTAAAGCACTGAAATGTCAAATAACCAATTTCAGCCTTAAGATATGACAAATATGTTATTCCTGTTATGAAGGGTATCCAGACCAAGAATATGCTTCGGTCAATCTCCAGCACTTCAACTTTCCATTGAAAATGTAATATATGACATATTGCTGGGGATCGAGGGTGATAATTTCCCATCTTACACCAATCCATGACACCACCACTCCTCTCAGAGCATTCTCATTTCCTCCTTTCTTATAAAACTTTAATATGTCTAACTTTTATATTTACAAATCTAATATCGACATCTATTGACATGCTTGGATATACATAGATGTGTACAATTTAATATACAAATATGCATAAAACCATACACAGGATATTTTATACACTAATTATGCCATGTATATAGCATATTTGTAAATAACATACAGTGGGAATGATACATTTGTGAATACTTTGAAATTATCTGGATTTCTGCACTGATTAGTCATAAAATGCGTCCTGGTCTTTGTTTAACTCACAACTACAGATAAATAAAACACAAATAATTGTATTTTTCACATTTTTATTGAATACATTGATTAATCATGTGAAGTGCAGTGTGAAGTAAGGGTGAATTTAGTAACTTGCAACCTGTTAACAAAAATGTGTTTGAAGAACGTTTTGCTAATGTTACTATTAAGTTCTCAAAATGTTGTTTCTGACGGTTGCCTGTATAAGTATTTTTTATTGTTTTAAAAATGTTTTTTTTTTCTTGGTTATATGAACATTCCATTTTATCATTTTGCAGACATTATGGGAATGTTACTTTTGAATGTTCACTAAACAAGTAGTATAGCATAATAATAATAATAATAATAATAATAATAATAATAATATTAGATGAATGTCCAACTAAAACATTTCAGAAAAATTATTACATTTGCATTTTAGGAAGGTTACTAAATAACAGATAACTTTGAATAAACATTCTATTAACCTTACTGGAAAATGTTTTAAAAACATTTTAAAATTGGAACATTATTTTTGGAAACACTAGAAGACACCAGTGTTGGGAAGGTTACTTTGGAAATGTGATAGGTTACAGATTACAAGTTACCATATTTAAAATGTAATAAGTATTGTGACTATTTCAATTACTTTATTGATGTAATGTAACTGATTACATTTGATTACTTTTTAAAAAATTTCTAACTGATGTTTTCAACTGTTAATCATTTTCAAACAACTCTGGGACTCAACTGTGATTACTCTCAGACTTTCAAAATCCTTCATCACTTGAATTGAGATTATAAAAATACAAAAATTAATTTTAAAGCACAGTCACCACAAAATCAGACTTTAGCAGCTCTTTTTACTTTGAGATCGTTCTGAGCTTAAATACAGATTTAAAATCATAACAAGAAATAGTTTAATAGCAATGATTCTGTTCTTTGAATAGCTACAGTATAACAGGGAACACTGGCATCTAACAATGCCTTGGAAAAAAATAAAAAAATAAAGCATATACATAAACCCAAATAGGAAATAAACCAGTTATCGAATAAGCATGTGTCCTATTCTGTATCCTAAAATCTCTTGTTATGAATAGAGATTAACATTGTTAAATAAACTACCTTGCATGCACCAAGCAATACAGATGAGGCAATGCCTTTTCTGCTTTATTTAATGACTGCTTACAGTTAACTGGAGGCTAACTGTAATTAATGCTTCCTCAGGTTCGACACTGAAACCTTTGATGTCAATAGAATTTTAATAATCGGCAAACATATTTTGCACTGAACTGTTATATTTGCACCTTTTTCTGATTTCTGGGTGAAATGGTTTAGAAATGTCCAGCACTGGAATTTTTATCACTCTCCATGGTGGCAACTCTCAAACAGCCTAAATATAAAAAATAAAAAAATAAATAAAGCTTTCAGAGGCAATGTGGATTGATGGAATTGGCAGACGTGGTGCACTGCAAATTCAAACCAATTCAAACCAGAGAACCAATCAAAAGCATCAGAGTAGCATTGCTTTACTAAATGGCCTTTAAATGGCAGGAGGCAGTGTGCACTTCAAAAACAGGCAATGCAACGGTTACACGTTATTTTAAAGTGTCCTTGTTACAGTGTAATTATACATTTAAGTACTGAGTAATATTAATTAACTACATGTACTTACTATAGGGTTAGGATTACTTAGGGTTACTTGCATGTAATTATACATAATTAATTGTTATTATAATAGTAAGTACATGTAACATGTGTAACAAGGACACCTTAAAATAAAGTGTTACCGCAATTTGTAATTAATTTACGTAATGCCGTTACATGCAACTAGCTCCTCCCCAACGCTACAATTCGGTCATACAGTATTTTACATGTCTGCATGTTCTACAAAGTGTGCTCATTCCACGTGATAGGTATATTTCTTAAATTGGCCCGTTTGATTCAGGGACAGGCCCACTTTGGGAAATGTTCTTGAAATCTATTTTTTTTCTGCTTTTAGTGCTGAAAAAATAACATTATAAGCAGACCTCTGGGGGGAATTGAAATTATTAAAAAATGTATAACACTATCAAGCTATTAAGCCGTAATCATTTTATGAGAAACCACAAACCTGACCTCAGACCAGCATTTAAAGAGAACATTACCTGCTCTGATAAGCACCCTAAATACCAGCATTTTCTTCTCATTAGGTTCTTATCATTAACTAACTAGCACATTGATTTTATTACACTGTTTGTAATTTGTGTAATAGTGGAGTCTGAGTAATAACGATCCCTCAGACTCCCAGCTCTCCTCTGATTCCTCTTGCATCATGAGCAAGGACGTCTGGGAGGGTTGGAGAAGATGAGGTGGGCACAGGAGTGCTTGACTAAAGGAGCACCATGGTTATGTAACCGTCTTCAAGCATGCCTCAGTTGTTCTGGAGAAAGCACAAGCTGTGCTTCACCTGAGGTGAGGGTTTGCAGAGTGAGCACAGCACATCCACAGGCCTCGTCTAAGGGTCTCAACCAATTAACACTTCATCACCATAAAAAAAGGTTTGCTGAAATGAACTTATTCACAGAGTACACTACAATCGCCTGTGCCCTGAAGATAACAGAGAGAGAACTGTAAGTACTGAGAATAAAGGACCTTTAGACAGTTTGGGATTGACAACTCTATTAACTACTAGGCGAACTTTCTTTTAATCTTTATTTTAATCTTGCTTTCCAGTGAAAATATCTGGTAAGGCTTTACAATGACTGTACATGAATAATCATGCACTGATACTTAAAATAACATGAACTAATGATTAGTGAAGGCAGGAACTAATCATGAATCAATAAAAGCTATTCTTCTGAAGTAATTTGAACTTGTGCATGAATAACGACAGCCTTAAATACGTTAGTATATGTGTGATATGCATTAAGTAACGTTTAGGGATAAACAAAATCAATCAACTCTATAAAAAAGAATGAGAATTTTGACTTTGAATTTAGTTTAAATATTATATATATATAGATTTAAGTAGGCATGCCCCTTATGTGTATGTAAATCAAGCTGTCTGGTAAGACCGTCAGACGTTGTTCCGTCCCTGAATGCAGACGAAGTGCACATCCAAAAACTCTGCATATCCATCAACTATTAGAAATGCATGGCTGAAGTTTTTTTCATGACGTGCCTGAGCGATTAAACAAGAATTTTTTTAATATGTGACCCTGGACCACAAAACCAGTCTTAATTTTTCGAAACTGAGATTTATACATCATCTGAAGGACAATATATCATAGGACAATATTTGGCTGAGATACAACTATTTGAAAATCTGGAATCTGAGGGTGCAAAAAAATCTAAATATTGAGAAAATCATCTTTAAAGTTGTCCAAATGAAGTTCTTAGCAATACATATTACTAATCAAAAATGAAGTTTTGATATATTTATGGTAGGAAATTGACAAAATATTTTCATGGAACATGATCTTTACTTAATATTCTAATGATTTTTGGCATAAAAGAAAAATCAATAATTTTGATGTGTTTTTGGCTATTGCTTAAGAACTTAAGACTGGTTTTGTGGTCCAGGGTCACATATTTTTTTGTCGCATTTCACAATAGATTCCTTTAACTATTCTCAACATGATGCCATTTTTTTCTAAATATCTTGTATTGAAAGATACAGCAGTGCTGAGTATTTTATCTTTGGAGGCAATCGTTGCAGTTGTGTTAGTTTTATTATGTTGTTAGTTTTATTATCATTTTATTCTGACTCAGGTTCAAAACGTTTCATATCATATCAAGTCACACATGCTCAAATCAAATCACCTTTATTGTTATTTATGGCTGTAAAGAAGAGCATTGATACAGTGCGATGAAGTAGTTAATGCCTTCTTAAATGTAGAGTTTTTGACAGATTGAAAATATAAGTTTTTTTACAAATATTTGAACTTTTTTGTTACAAAAAACTGCTAACTTCATAAGATCTGAAAATGCATATCATGACCCCTTTAATTATGAGGTAAACATAAACATAATCCATTTCTGTGAGACCATATAATGCAAGTGTACGGGACTTCCAAAGCTGAAGCTTCAAAAACTACACAACGTGAACGTGACAAAGTAAGCACAAAGAAGTGACACGGAAGCACAGAGGACATTTCACTTCTTGCACAAGTTTCACTATGCACTGATCATGCTGCAAATCATGCTGACAATGTTTGCATCTAAGCATGAACTCATGAACCCATGAAAGGGAATGTCTAATGAAGGGCTGTGGCAGAACGCAGCATCTCGTTCCCTACTCAGGGAATCAGGGTTGGAAAACAAGTCAAAAATATGCATCAAGCAAATTAAAGCAACAAAAATGACCAAACATGATAGATTTCTTTTTTCTTTTATTGTATGACTAATGAAGATAATCAAATTCTACAGGGCCATAACATTTAAGAAAGCAAACCTTTACAAAGACGATGTCCCAGTGTACAGTACAGAATAAATCATACTTTGCCTCTGGACTTGTGCACATTGCTGACCATTTATGCACATGTTCATCCTTCGAGTTAGTTGTTACTTCAAATTTTGTCAAGCACAAATGTAGTTTTTTTTAATTACAGTGCGTGTTGGATTTCTTCAGTACATTGCAAAATCAAAAATTAAACCACTTTCACAATCTGGTATGCATATGAAATGCTATAATCTCCCATAAAACAAATAAAATTACAAGTTCTTAATCCATAACACAGGTCATCAAAAATATATTATTAGATGCAACAAAACAAATCTAAATATATCTATTGTTTGTTGTGTAAATAATACAATACACTAACTGAAATATTCTTTTCAATCCTTGTTTTTTTATTGCCATTGCCATTACCCTGTCTTTAAAATGGATTATTCCAGATCTTTACATGCTTTTAGAATGACAAGCAGTCCCACAGCTAAATAGGGTGCACAGTTCGTAACGGACTTTTTACAATATATATTGAA
>NW_015542402.1:1630464-1638259 GCF_001515605.1 Sinocyclocheilus anshuiensis | reverse complement strand
AGCACAGGTCATAAAAAAAAAAAAACATTATTAGATGCAACAAAACAATCTAAATATATCTATTGTTTGTTGTTTAAATCATATACTGAAAGATTCTTTTCAACCTATCTTTTTTTTTATTGCCACATTACCCTGTCTTTAAAATGGATCATTCCAGATCTGAACCACCCGTCTTTACATGCTTTCAGAATGACAAACAGTCATAAACAGCTAAATAGGGTGAACAGTTCGTAAATGACTTTTTACAATATATTGGAAACGACAGTGAGGAGGGGTGTGAAGCTAATTAATATGGTTCAAAGCTATCCTTGCATAGCACAAAGCTGACTACATAAATATCAAATATGCCTATAATGTGCAAAATGCATAACAAGAGGTTGGTACAAATAAAATGTTGCATCTTTAGGACAAGTATCATCATGTAAAATCTGTGTGTGTGTGTATATATATATATATATATATATATATATATATATATACATACATACATACATTGAACTCATAATTTTATCGCATTCACAAAAGTCTGGCTCTAAAGGAATCCATGACTGTGCATTTGCATACTGTTTTCACACATATCCCAGAGTAATCTGGCACAAACTCAGCAAACTCCTAGATACTGTCAAAAAGCTCTAAATTAAAGAGGGGTAACATGACATTTATATGCATCATGTAGTCCAGATAATGTGATGGAAATATCCTGATCCATTGGCATACCCCAAAAACGTCCGTTTCAAAATTTTGTGTATTCGTTATTTTGAAAAAGAAATAAAAAAGTGCTTTTTAAACACGGGAAGTAACCAAATTGACAAAACAGAGGAGTACTGCCAACTTATAAGAGCTTCTTATATTTCAGGCGTTTATAAACATACCAACAATAGCAACTCAAATTGATCATAATGGTGTGCCTTTTATCACTTCGATCACAAAAAAGCCCTTACTAATCTATATTGCTACATCAAAGTAAAGTATGATCATATTTAAAAGTTCCTCATTTAAGAGAACTTTTGTTTTCTTTTTTCTCTCAGTCCAAAAATAGAGAGGATACTCTTTATAAGTTTGGTTTCTTTTCAATAGGTGCTTGAGGAGCAACTGACATGCCACAAACATAAAAAATGTTGGCATTGTAATAGCACTACAAGACATATTTATATGTAGAACAGTGTATTCACATACATGGCTAATAGCTAGACATGTCTTCTTTTAGTTTTCATTAACAAGCAGTGACAAACACGTCTGTAATGGAATATATGTTCACCATGGGCTGTGAGACAAAAGGCAGTGTATCTGATACTTCAGTGATGTTTTTGAAAGGTTGCCCATCTAATTCAAAGAAACAAGGAGAGCACCTTCTAAGAAAGTACACTCTAAACTTGCAAATATATACAAGGCACTACTCTTGATCCGTTCTGACTCGTTCACTTTAAAGTGATGCAGCACAGAAGTGATAACTCTAGTGCCGTCATATCTAGATCCCATGAGCGCCCGCCACAATTTCTCTCAAAAAGCATCTACCAAAATAAAGACTAAAGAGTAATTTAATGCTAAATATAAAATTGCATTCCGACACCAAGACAGTCTATCTAGTTTAGTCCCTCTTTATAATAGTTTTCATTTATATGTATCAGGCACACGCTTAATCATCAAAAGGTAAATCGAAACTAATGTCTAGTAGATCTAGAAAAAAACAACAAATAAAAATAAAATAATTATTCATATACCCGAATATCCTCAATAATCTGCGCAAATCAAAACACAATGCACTCGCTCTCTCTCTGTCAAGCGCTGAGTTTGTACCTTGTAGTTACATTTAGCAAAGCTCAAAATTGATATTGACATCTCCAAGATTTTATAATATTTACATGAGAAGAAAATAAATAGTATGCTTTATGATATACACATTAATCTTTTCTCTACACTTTTTATATCCATGAGTAAATGATTGTTTTTTTTTTCCCACTGAGACATGTTTTATTGCTGTTAATGGAATCCTAAGGTCAAACAACAGAAGATCCAGAACACAGGCTAAAGAGAGAAAACAGAGGAACACATGACTGTTTAAATCAAGCTGTTAACGGGGTATAGAAAGCTTCACCCATGCAAACGTATTCAATGTGCATTGCTAATGTAATGCAAAAACATATTTTATGTTAAAAGAATCTTCAAAGAATAGTTCACCCTGTTTTTTTTTTTATTTCACCCTCATGTTGTTTTAAACCTGTCGGCTGTTTGTGTGTGTTTTCTTTTTTTCTGGAACAGAAAATGTTTACACTTACAACAACATAGTCAGCACATATGTCCAAAAAGGACAAAAAAATAATAATAAAAAAAGCGCCATAAAAATACTGCATACATCAACTATATTTCTATGTGGTATTTCATGTGAGGAACAGGACTTTTTACTTTTACGTTTATGGTGCTCGTTGTTGGTTTTTATGACCGCTAAACTGCTATCGTAATGAGAAGAGCAAAGTGTCTCCTTTTGTGTTCTTCAAGAGCATACAGGATTGGAACAACACGAGGGAGAGTATTTAATTACAGAATCATTTTTTCTTCTTTTTTTTGTTGGGTTAACTATTCCATAAGGAAGGGAGTATTAAACTATAATTCTATGTGCATTTGCAGAATAGCATTTTCTCAGGTCTGTTTGTATATATAGTAAGTATGAGTTCCCTTCCAGTGCAGTGGTTTGTACATAATACAGTCACTCTCGTTATCATATAGGAAGATGCAGTATGTTACATATGTCGACACAAACTTGAAAGTGGGAGCTTGACTATCATTGAAACAAATTTGAGACAAATTTTTTGTTTCACTTTTTTGTTGTTATTGTTTAGAAACATAAGAAAGAAAAACAAAAAGAGGAGATGGAATTAGTGTGGCTGCAGGGCGCCCTGTATTTTGGGTTTTTTATTCAAGTAAGTGGCCCAATACACCAAGTTAAAGGTTCCGAAGAGCAGCGGGAAGGCTATTCTGGCGATCCTGTCGATCTTGCTCACGCTGTTGAAGGTCTTCTTGGCCTCGGGGGGTTTGGGTTTTGGCTCTTCCTTGGGCTCGGTTGGCGGAGGGGGGGCACTTTTAGCAATAGTTGCCAAACCAGGGTCTCTGGCAATGTTCGGAGCAAACGTCGTCGCCGTCGCGGCCGTGTAGGTGTTGTTCTTTTTCAGCAATGACTCCTTCTTTTTCTTTTGCTGTAAAGGAGGTCAACAAGAAAGATGTCATCTGCTGTTACGATTGCGCAGTATTGCTGATACCTAACTACAGCGTCATTGAGATTCTTCTTCATATATGTGACCCTGGAGCACAAAAGCAGTCTTAAGTCACTGGGGTATATTTGTAGCAATAGCCAACAATACATTGTATGGGTCAAAATTATTGATTTTTCTTTTATGCCAAAAATCATTAGGATATTAAGTAAAGATCATGTTCCATGAAGATATTTTGTAAATTTCCTACCGTAAATATATCAAAACGTAATTTTTGATTAGTAATATGCATTGCTAAGAACTTCATTTGGACAACTTTAAAGATGATTTTCTCAATATTTAGATTTTTTTGCTCCCTCAGATTCCAGATTTTCAAATAGTTGTATCTCAGCCAAATATTGTCCTGTCCTAACAAAGCTTATTTATTCAGCGTTCAGATGATGTATATATCTCAATTTCGAAAAATTGACCCTTATGACTGGATTTGTGGTCCAGGGTCACATATTTATTTCCCTCAAGATTCTCCCATGGGGTTTTATAATGTTTTTTTTTTTCAGTTTATGAGCAAAGTAAGGTCTGCGGTAAACATAACTTGACGATACTTGGACGTTCTGTTCTGCAACATAAACTGCACACACTCATACCCTTATCTAGTGACTTATTAGAAACACGTTTCCAAAAACGAACTGTTTCACGATTTGTGTTTTCAGTATGGGTGTATAATTTACCGTGTAGAGCAAAACGTCCAAGTATCGTCGACTGATGTTTACCACAGACCTTATTTTGCTCATAAATTGCAAAACCCCATTATAAAAACCCATAGGAAAATCTCCACGGCAAATTACTTTTCCAGGTTTTGACACCATGGCTGCAGCGCTCTATTATTGTACACAATATTCCAAGTATTTTGAAGTCGCACAGTGATATTATGTAAAGAACAGATGACATTTTTGTCAGTATTTGCCGTTTCTTCTTTGGATTTATAGGACTTTAAATAAGGTGCCAAACGATTAATCCCGATTAATTGCGATTAATCGCATCCAAAATAAAAGTTTTTGTTTACATAATATATGTGTGTGTACTGTGTATATTTATTATGTATGTATACAGTATCTATTTTGAAAATATTTACATGTATATATTTATATTCAGATAATTTATATTATATATAAATATATTTAATATATAAACATAATTTAAAAAAAATATATATATACATGCATGTGTGTGTATTCACATATACATAATAAATATACACAGTGCACACACATATAGCATGTAAACAAAAACTTTTATTTGGGATGCGATTAATCACGATTAATCGTTTGACAGCACTAGTTTAAACATGTTACATTGCAATTAGTCGTGAGATGCATAAGAAACAAATGCTGTATGTTTGAGGTCACTGCTGTTAAACCTGATAAAAACCTGAGTAAAAAGTAAGGGATTACTCTTAATTTTACTGTAATTTAATTAGTTACTTCTGCTGTAACTGCATTAAATACTGTATAGACTTTAGAACAATTCTATATAAAGCAATAGTGGATTTAACATCAAAATGTATCATCTAATGTTAAAATGTATATTTTTAATGTAACCTTCTCCCTTTAAATACTTTGGTGAGTTGAAGAGTAATTACTGTTTTAGAGTAACTTGCCCAACACAGTTCATAACTAGATAAAAAAATGTTTAAGACAAACGTTGATGTTGGCTTGAGACAGCAAATCTGAAGTAATTTTACAAGCTTAAAATTTCAAGGTTACCTTAGCATACCATACAGTTTATCAGAAATAGCAAATAAATAAATAAATTAGAATGAATGTAAAATATAGATTATAAATTATATTTGAATGAAAACAACTAGTGTACATGCCATGTTCTCACATTTATTCGGCTTTATCCAGTGGATGTCGCTAGTGTAACCTAATGTCACCCAGTCTGTTGCTTACATTAAGTAATTATTAGAAGAAAATTAATTATTATGAAAAAATCGTTTTTACAAGATACTAAGTCATTATGAGAAATTTCATCATTATGTGAAAGCGTCCATTTTTTACAAGATACTAAAGCCTTATTATGATACAATTTTAAGTCATAATAATGAGATTTAAAATATATATATATATTACTTTAACTCACAATTGTGAGCAATCTTATATGAGATACTAAGTCAAAATTATGGGAAAGTTTCTCATTATTACTATATAGTAAGTCATTACAATTTCAAAGTCAACACAATGAGCTGTTAGATCATAATAATATATAATGAATAATAATTTTCTCTCAATTTTATAACATTAAGTTTTTAGATTTTTCTCACTATTATGATATACTGTATTAAGTCATTTTAAAAGTAATTTTCCTAATATAATACTATAAATAATAATAATAAAACACTTTCAGTGAATGGAAAACAGTAGCTTCAAAATATCATAACATGAGAGTAAGAAAATGATGACAGTTTTAATTTTTATGAACCAATACTTTAATGACATATGACTAAAACATTTTGTTTTCCTTTTAATTGAAAGCTGAAGTGGCTTTACCTTTTCTGGCACCACACTTTTCCCATCCCAGGCGTAACCCCTCTTGGTGAAGTAGTTAACAGTGGCAAACTCAATGAGAGCAGAGAAGACAAATGCGTAGCAGACGGCGATGAACCAGTCCATGGCTGTGGCATAGGCCACCTTGGGCAGAGAGTTTCTCGCGCTGATACTCAGGGTGGTCATGGTAAGGACAGTGGTCACTCCTGCAATGGTCAAAGCATATGGACCTGCATTAAACAACCAGTGTTGGAGAAAGTTACTTTTAAAAGTAATGCATTACAATATTGCGTTACTCAATAAAAAAGTAACTAATTACGTTACTTAGTTACTTTTTATGGAAAGTAATGCGTTAACGTTACTTTTGCGTTACTTTTTAAATCTGGACAGGGCTTGCTTGTTTGTTTTTAAAATAAAAAAGTTATATTTTTGGCAAATATAAAAGCCTTTTCACACCAAAAGTGAAATGAATAAGCCTCAGGCTGAAGGGAAAGTAAATTTACGTCCGTACAGTAGAATGCAGAAGAAGAAATTTAAACACACTTCAGCAATAAAAAAAGACACACAAATGTTTGTCTAGAGTAATTTGTGCTTATTAGTACGGTTGAACTGGATCATCGAAAGTCAGAAGCAAAGACATTGGTTAATAGAATGGGATTAAATACATAAAGGATATTTGTATTGTTTAACATTTAATTATTGCAGGTTTGCGTCATATTCTGTTGCATTATTTTGATTCATTTTGAGTTCATAAAGACAGCCACTTGCTTCATTCCTGAATGATTCAGCTGTTTGAACGAATCAATTGAATGAATGATTCAGTGATAAAATCATTGACTTGACGCCACCTGCTGGCGGATTTAGTTTAATTTTTAGCGTATAATTTCAGTTATTTGAATCATATTTCTGTATTCAAAATGTTATATTTAAAACATTAATCTCCACATGAAATTATGAATTTAATTGCACTCATGCCACCTCTGAGCCTCATTAAACTTCTGAAAATGTACCTACAAGCCACTTTTGTGTTCTTCTGTGCCACCTCTGTAGTACAAATTAATTTATTAATACTAATTTCATATGATTGGTAAATTATTTGTTAATTAATTAGTACTCTATACATTTTAGAACACATTTTCAATGTGAACAGTGACAGCTGGCAAACATTCGTTAGTATGAATTATGTGTCCAGTTGAATGTAATTAAATTGAAACTGTAGCGCATATTTTATTACTCCTGTCTCTTCTGCTCAATACGTGCCTGAGCCTTTCTCCTGAAGCCAGACTGAGCCTCTTGGCAAACACTGATTCTCACAGCATCATTAAAAATGTTTGTTATTTGTTCTTAAGCTAAGTAATACCCGAGAAACACCAAACTGCTGTTTGCTTTCATGTGACAAACACATCAATAAGGTATCTTTAAAATAGCAAAATAGCAAAATATTTAGGCCAGCTTTTGCTTAAAGTGTCTATGTGAAATGATAGGCTGATAGTCACAGCTGTTTCTCATCCTGTAGAGATACACCCAACGGTAAAGCCCTCATTAGGTTAGTTAGCATGGTTATTAAAATTTTCCACTCATCTTGTCTAAATATTGAACATTTGTTAAGATGATCCATATCTTTTAACAAGATTTTCCTTGACACACACAACAGGATAGGAGACAAATTAAGGAATAATGAATAATGATATTGCAACAAAAATGAAATTAACTCTCAAAGGTGTTCGGCAATGTTGTTAGGGAAAGAAAGCCTGTGGAGACTACGATAGAGAAAAAAAGAGCTCATTTTCTTTTTGGCAAGCATGTAATAAAACAATAACATTTTGATAAAATGATTAATTTCTCTTTTTTTTTGGATCCACACTATGTCTTGTCTGAAATGATTTGCATGTTATTAGGACTTTCTTAAATGTGTTTGTTTGCTTAGAAGCAGCACAGTATGAAACAGTATAAAGAATACTATATATATATATATATATATATATATATATGTGACCCTGGAGCACAAAAGCAGTCTTAAGTCGCTGGGGTATATTTGTAGCAATA
>NW_015542402.1:1621528-1630301 GCF_001515605.1 Sinocyclocheilus anshuiensis | reverse complement strand
TATCCTAACAAACCATACATCAATGGAAAGCTTATTTATTCAGCTTTCAGATTATGTATAAATCTCAATTTCTAAAAAATGTACCCTTTTATGACTGGTTTTGTGCTCCAGGGTCACATATGTCAGTCAGCGCGATCGTTTTGTTTTCATCAGCATGGGTTTGAAAATCATATTTTACTGGTTCAAACTCATGCCATACAGAATTCGCTATGATTATTCATAAAGCTGGAATGCTGCGCTTTGCAACGATATATCCTACAACTTGTGGTGAGAAGCAGCAGCAGTCGTCCAGAAGTGAGCAGAGAAAAAGGTACTTCTCTCAGGAAACGTACAAATAAAGATCCTTTTAGATGCTTAATTACTATTTGAAGCATTTGGATCACTAGAAGAAGGCTTAATGAACTCATTTTTGTGAAAACCTCAAATTCGACCAAAAACGAAATTTTTTGTCAAAAAAACTTTTGTCTGTAGCTCAATATTAGACCGTACGCATTCACACTCATTTTGCCAGCACGGGTCACAAATATATAAACAAAATATGGCATCTTACAGTTCCACAAAAAGCTGTGAGTGGCTGCACAAGCAAACTTGACTGTGCTAATCATGAAGATATACAGTAACTCTGTGCAAGCATGGCTGCTGGTTTAAGCTGGTCCTTAGCTGGTCCTAAGCAACTAGCTCCTGCTCAGGACCAGCTTAGGACCATCATATGACCAGCTTAAACCAGCAGCCATGCTTCAAAACATACCTAACCAGCATATACTGTTTTTTTTCAACAGGGATTCTTTCCAATCAAATGCGCTGAAACATGGCATATTCTTTTACAGTCGTGTTCTCATTATAATTTTATGTAGCCTATTAGGGCTGTCAAAAAAAAATTCGAATTTCAAATATTCGTCGAATTTAAAATAAAAATCCACATTCGAATTCAAAAACGTTGCATTTGAATTTTAGGTGTGCGTTAAGGAGGCAGCTTATCAGCGGCGCACGAGATGCGACGACGATGTAATTGTCGTTGCATTATAATGTGTTTGTGAGTCTATCCAGTTGAAGCCACTAGATGCGGCGTTGCTGCGATGTTCATTACAAATATAGCGGAAAAGAGAACACCAACGCAGAGAAAATCTTGTTTACATCAAAACTGAAACCAAACCGTTCACACAGAACACATATTTTACACATTTTCTAGAGGGACATCTATCACCGTTGCACTCGCATCTCGCACAAAAGAGCCGCATGTTTAGAAAGCCATGTAAAATTAATGCAAGTTTAACTTAGAAAAAAACATATCTCGAGACTTTATGGCTGTTTTTCCCCATCCCACTGCATCTCATGTTTTTAAATGATAAATATACTCTGTGTGATTGGCTTTCAGCCCTTTGTATTAAACTATGCATACATACATGATGCTTTTTTGTTTATAGTTGTTTAAGCAACTTAATTATAATTGGTTTATAAACATTATTTTAAACATTATGCACTTTTTTTTCGCAGATAGTCATGTTATCTTATGCTTTGAATGATGCGCCCTCTTGTGTCCTCAGAAGAGAAGCCAAAAGCTTTTCTTCACCCTACACTCTTAAAAATAAAGGTGCTTCACGATGCCATAGAAGAACCTTTTTGTCTAAATGGTTCCATAAAGAACCTTTAACATCTGAAGAACCTTTCTGTTTCACAAAAGGTTCTTTGTGGCAAAAGAAGGTTCTTCAGATTATAAAAAGGTAAGAAAGAGATGGTTATTTAAAGAACCTTTGACTGAATGGTTCTTTGTGGAACCAAAAATGGTTCTTCTATGGCATCGCTTGAAGAACCTTTTGAAGCACCTTTATTTTTAAGAGTGTAACTGAAATTATGCATTTTAAATACGAATATAATTCGAATTTTGATAATATTTAAGTACAAAATTCGAATGTAGTTTTTCAGCCATTTTGACAGCCCTATAGCCTATATGACAGATTTGTTCTGCACATGTTGCCCTTAATAGTACCTTCCTTTTTAAAGCGATTCAAGCACTTCAAAACCATTATGGCCATACGCTTTTTAAGTGTCTCAGCAGGGGTGGGGTAATCCACGAGAGTATCGCCGTTCTCCATGAGAATACCTTGGGTGATGTATCGCGGTTTTTCGGTTCGGTTTAAATACCGTTACACCTCTAATATATGTGTGTGTGTGCATTTTTTTATTTATTTTTTTATGTGGCATTACAGTGTTATCGACCATATGGTGCTATCAAAACATTTCTCTGTTTCTTTGAGCATCCCAACCAATTGGACGCAACAAAGCTCAACCAATGCTGTGAGTCTGTGATGAGACTATCAGTCTAACTAACCAATAGGAGACAGAGGAGTGTTCGAGAGACATGTTTGAAATAATTATTTTTGCATTTCTGTTTGGTGATGCTAATGAAAAAAAAAAACTTTGAGAGGATAGGAACAAATTCTAGTTTTAAATGGGATTTCAATTACATTGATGAGTTTCTTATGTACTATTCAACACTTTCTCATTCTAGGCAAGGCCTAATTTCCATATTACTCTCAGAAAAGCATGAAATTTAGTTTATCTGTGGTGTTGTAGACTAGTTCTTAAAAGGGCCTTTTCAGCAGTTTTGTTTGGTGTAATTTCAGTTCCGGCTGTCTTGAGTTATTTAGCCATTTCTCTTTGTCTGATAATATTAAGCTTAGTTCTATGTCTCAACAATGTTATCCTGGTCTTGAGACCTTTCCAGCAGCAATATGAACCTTCTCTCTGGTTTAATTTGCTTCAAAAACCCCCAGGTCTCTGGAGGAATATCTTCAGCACAATATGTTCAGCCTTGTGCTGCTGCTTCTGTGATATACAGGTAGTTCCTCCTAGGGACCCATAATACTGGTCATCATTTTCCTTTAACATCATAGTCTTGTGACATTACTGACTTCTTCACACCAACATAAACCACACTATCGGCATTATGCCTTGTTATATATCAAGTTATGGAACTGCATTCGTTTGATAGCTTAGGTCTGAAAGATGATTTTGCTGTTATCAGCAAAGAGAGTGAATCTTTATATATATATATATATATATATATATATATATATATATAAAAAAACAGTTGAGCCACAGGGCAAAGATAGCACAGTTTGTCTGTATGAATGTTAGTGTATGCGTTAGTATGTTTAGCTGGGGGAAAGCTATCAGTAATATTTCCTCCATTTGCTGTTTGACAGTAAATTGGCTACTCCAACGCTAGCACGCACCGCAAAACAAGAAAACTTTCCACATTAGTGTTAGCAAGATAACCATACTAACAAAAGCACATATACTAACATTCATACAGACAAGCTATGCTATCTTTGCTCTGTTAAACACTGTAGTAAAATGAATGGGTGGGGTGAGCAGTAGCTCATTAGCATTTAAAGAGACATGCACCAAAACAGAGCTGGTTTTGACAAGGTAAAAGGGTGATTTTTTCACAACCGCTGAGGACTTTTAACCAAAAAATGTTACAGACATTTCAGAAATACCCTAAAGAAACATTGAACAACTTGTGTGAAATGGGCATACGATGTCACCTTTAAACCTTTATCAGCCAATTCCGATAACGTTCCAATAATATCGTACATCCTTACTATTTATGCTCCCTGTGTTTATTCAGGTCTTAAGTGCTTTGTGTCCTAACACTTGTCAAGGTTGCTCATACAAGATGTAGTTAATGTAGTTCAGTGTCATGAATCAAGATGTTGTTTCTTGATATTGATATTTCAAGCAGAATAATAAAAATAACGGTCACTAAACCGATCAAAAAGAGGACACTACATCCTATTTCAATTATAGGCATATTAAATACAGGTTAAATACTTTGTTCCCACTATTAAATACATGTTAGGCAATTTTCAACTTTTTGGATTATTATTATTATTTTAAAGATCATTATTTTGTGTATTTGGTGTAACAGAATATGTTCAGGGATCTTATCTATTCACGAACAGCTTGTAACACCCCAAAGAGAAAGGAAAACTTGAAATCGCATCATATGACCCCTTTAAATAAATGCCTCCCCTAGTAAAAAAAAAATCCATAATTTATTTAAAATACATTTATTTCATACTAATTATACTTCAAATCCATTAACATTTGGCATATCACTTAAGACTTACTGATATAAAATTATAATTTAACTTTATTTGGAGTATTTCTTTATTGCACAATGCACATTTCTTAATAGTATGCCTAAAATGTGTTTGATCTTTGTATAATATCAGTCTTTAAATGCCAGATATTTAAAGTGTACCTGAAGTATACTTGCAATAGTTCTACTTTAGCACAATCAAATATACTTAAGTATATCTTTAGTTGGACCTCGGCACTACTTCCGCACAATTAAAGTGGATTAAGCACAAAATTATTTGTTCCAGTTTAGCAGACTTTAAATATACCAGTTTAGTATACCAAAAGTACAATTGCAGGGTATTTTTATTAAGCACTTAAATATGGCATTTTTTGGGAAAAGACAAAGGTGGGAAAAGTTACTTTAAATAGCCGTTGCCAACAAGGCATTCTTTCTTTCTTTCTTTCTTTTTTTAACAGATCAAGACAATATATATATATATATATATAAAAAACACTTGTGTCACATCCTTGGCCCCTTAGTCATGTTTCAGCCAAAATGCATTTGTAGAATACAAGTTCACAGAATTGAGAATATGAATATAGTTTTGCAAGGCTGCAGTCGAGCTACCCAGCAAGAACTAAGGCACAGACAGCTCTCAGATGCAACTTTTAATGTTTGTCTGAGATGCAAACGCCTGGGAATCCAAAGTGCCCAGTCAGGAGACTTAATTCAAGGGTAGCCCGACAAGCTGACAGAAAAACAAAATCTTCCCTCTCTGATATGTGTTACATAATACATCACACAGACACGCAGAATCCTCCTGGCACAGTTTAAAACTTTGAATACTGTTGTGCTCAATGTCAAATGAAGGATTTATGATTTTGCAGTTTGCATGCTTCTCCTAAAAGCACTAACAATCAATGCATGCAGCCTTTTAATAACGTATTGAAGAAAACTTAAGGATTTAACTAAGCTGTAACTGAAAATAGACAACTTTTTAAGACCAAATAAGAAACAGAAAAATGTAGATGTATGTCAAATTTGAGAAAGAACCCTAAACCATGACCTAGATAGCTTTCAAAGGATTTTCGGGATGTGCTCGAAGCCGAATACCTTAATCTGAAAGGCATGGATAATGACTTCTAAACAAATAACGAATTTTAATGAATAATATTTAAAAAATATGCAGTATATGAAGTCACTCCTTGAGCTTGCTGGAAAGCAGGTGAGCCAAGTGACAGCACGATATTTTAGAAATAGTGAATAGAGAATGTGTAAAGTCAATCAGTGTGAACTCTATGAGTGAAAATGAGCAAAAAGCCCCATTGCGGTTTCTGAAGTGTGTGAATTTGTCATGGCAACCAGATACATTTCACACTGATTTTCTACAAGGGCTGAGCTGAAATGTTGGCTAGAAGCACATAGATATGTAAGTGAAGCCTCATTCACTGATGTGTACATATTAGGACATTCTCAGAGCTAATTCACACAGTTGTACAGTACAGCAGCTGCCATCGAATCTGTTTAAACTGGCAGATCACTCGACCACTGAACGAGTCTGGAGCAAATGTGTTTTGTGTAACATGCATGCATTAAATTATGAGGAATGAGAGATTGGTGCTTTGTCTGTGTATTGCACATGGGTTCAAGCTATTTTTCTCAATGGCTTTCAAAAAGTGGTGGAGAAAAGTCTATCCAACACACAAATTACGTTTGCAGATATTCTATGATAAAAAAAGAACAAATGTATGGATTATTAAATAATTGCTACAGATACAGATCCAAGTACAAATACTGGCTTTGCTTCACACCCTTAATAATTATGCTTGAGATTCCAGTTTGTCCTTTAGGTCACACTTTAGTTTAGGGACCAATTCTCACTATTAACTTTAATAGTTAATAGGGTGAGTTTAGAGGGCAAACTAGTTGTTAAGTTTAGGTATGGTGTGGATTAAGGGATCTAGAATATGGTCATGCATTATTATGTGCTTTATAAGTACTAATAAACAGCCAATATGCTACTAATACAAGCAGCTAGTTAATAGTGAGAATTGGTCCTTAAACGAAAGTGTTACCATGCTTTGCATAATTACAAATATACTATGTTTTGACCAAATTCTAAGGCATACTTTGCTGAGTAGGCAATAATAATGGATGAGCTTAGAGAAACACAGGGCATTTTTATGCATATTTACATATATTTTGATGCTTTGTAACATTCTAACATCAAAGTCTCTGGCATCAGTTGTGGGTTGAGACTTTTGTGTGTCTCATGAGGAACCCTGTTTGTGTGGTGCAAGCAGTCGCTGCCTAGGTATATTATTCCCAATCAACCATTTATGAGATCGTATTTCAGTTAGGATGCTGCCTTGGAAAGCAGATACCTAGACAATACAACAGCTCGCTCGATTTGAAGATGTTGGAGACTGCTGCAGAGTGATGCTAACAGCGCATTGATCGCTTAACTTAAAGATCAATTAGGACACTCACCAAACACAGTTCTGGCGGGGACAGATTCCCTGTTTAGCCAGAAGGATACCTGGGACAGGATCACGGTCATGATACACGGCAAATATGTCTGGATGACAAAGTAACCAATCTTCCTCTTGAGGTGGAATTGTGTTTTCATCACAACATACTCTCCTGGAAGTGAAAGAGAAAGAGATCTTTGAAGGAAGCCATATATACATTAATTAATGAGTATTATGAAAATTAATTCAATCATGCAACCTAACCCGCACGTACGACAACAGCAGCACAGAATGAGAAAGTCTACTTCAGACAGACAGACTTGACTTCTCAAGCTACTTTGTGTCTTCTACAACAATATCTCCATTTAGGGACTTTTCTCAGCAAATACTGATATGCAAGATTAATTATAATGAATCTGAATGGATATCATGTAGTTATTTCATTCACTATTTCTTTACCCTAATGCATACAATAATGCTTATGCAGTATGTGTTTATTATTATGCCAAATCATTATTCCTTAATCACTGCACTGCATATTTTTTGTTTTCTCATGGATTGTCCATATCCACGTGTATAGAAAACATAATGGTGTTTATGCACTTTATGTCTGATGCTGCTATTTTGCACCTGAATTTCCCACATGGGAACAAATAACCATATAGAGCTCATATGTTGCAGCGTATGTGTTTTCATCTGGAAGATGTGATATTTAGAGCATTTGCTCATGTGCAAAACACTATAAAATCATTCCTAGTTGATATTAGAACTATTCAGGAGATGTTCATGATTTTAGAGTGTATGATGTTTATCAGATGGTTTATATGCAAATATGGTGCTTTAAATAGAACATGCTCTTTCCAGATGATGCTCTTTTTCACATTTCTCTATTGTGCTTACTAAGATGCAAAGTAGAATTCGTGTTGTAGTCTAAATTAGCTTTCGGCAAACTGGCATTTTTTCTTTAATAAAAAAATCTTTCATCACAAATTATATTAACATACTAACAAATCTGAGAGAATAGTACACTACCACAATGCATTTCTTGCCCCAGTGAAGAGCAAACCGTCAGTCGGTCAAAATATTGTAACTGACTGATCGATAATGACAAGGTATTCACCGTCTGACAACTAAATCCACCAAATCATATGTGACCCTGCAGCACAAAAGCAGTCTTAAGTCGCTGGGGTATATTTGTAGCAATAGCCAAAAATACATTGTATGGGTCAAAATTATAGATTTTTCTTTTATGCCAAAAATCATTAGGATATTATGTAAAGATCATCTTCCATGAAGATATTTTGTAAATTTCCTACTGTAAATATATTAAAATGTAATTTTTGATTAGTAATATGCATTGCTAAGAACTTAATTTGGACAACTTTAAAGATGATTTTCTCAATATTTCGATTTTTTTGCACCCTCAGATTCCAGCTTTTCATATAGTTGTATCTCGGCCAAATATTGTCCTATCCTAACAAACCATACATCAATGGAAAGCTTATTTATTCAGCTTTCAGCTGATGCATAAATCTCAATTTCGAGAAATTGACCCTTAAGACTGGTTTTGTGCTCCAGGGTCACATATTATTGAAAAAGGAGGTAGTCCAATGAACCCACTTTGGACCCTTTTGTTAGCTGTATCAATTGGCCAATAAAAGAGGGACCAGAATAATAATTTGCATATCCACAAGGGAAATTATAAAATCCGGAGCAAGCTACTTTGGCTAAACTTGCTAAAACATAACCATAGGCTTCGTTTCTAAACATCACAGGGTCAAAACACACACCAGTGCTGGACTGCACCACACCCGAGTCGACCGTCTGTCCCATCAAGTCATACTGGTTGAGACGGGAGCCATCATCAGCCACGACCACAGACTGTGCCGCCCCTCGCGTCCAAACATATACCACTTCAGCCCTCGTGTAGGCATCTGATGCAAACAAACAAAACATAAAATCAACTGTCTGAAGTCAAAAAGTCACTTGTCAGAGCTTGCTGGGGTCATATACTGCAGTGGATTCTCAAGCGCAGCGGAGACGCAGCAGACGCTGAAATATTTAGAGCCTCGTGGATTTGAGTCACAAGCTTGTTTTTTATTCATGTGTCTTCCCCCCCTCACTCTTCCTCCAGCGCAGACGCATCTGTTCTTTCTCTGCGAGGATTAGTTGGGTCGGGGTAGAGCTCGCTAAATCCGTTCGGCTGGCTGGG
>NW_015542402.1:1586783-1621445 GCF_001515605.1 Sinocyclocheilus anshuiensis | reverse complement strand
GTGACACATGTTTTTTTTTTTTTTGTGTCCCCCCCCCCCCCCCCCTCTCATTCTTCCTCCAGCGCAGACGCATCTGTTCTTTCTTTTCAAGGATTAGTTGGTAGCTAAATCCATTCGGCTAGTTGTGTGGACTCGGTGAATGATGTGTTTTGTCAGAGATGATGAAGAGAAAGTCCCCATCTGAGACTCTGAGTAGCATCTGAACTTTCCACGGAAGCAGTACTTACAGCTGCCGAATTTGAGAGGGCAAGCATGGGCGTCCATTGGGAAGTCCTCCAAGTGCATGGGACATTCAGCTCTGACTGTAAGCCTGAGACAGAGAGAGAGACAGCACGATACAATATTATAATCTTGACAGTTATAGAAATACATTTGGACAGTATGATGATGCATATAAGTATGTATTATTTGTATAGAATTGTTATTAAGCGGTATAAAGCAATGCATTAAAATGGAATTCAACTGAAGTGCAGTCGCTGCTCACCCATTCTGAATTTAAAGATGTAACCATACATTTTACCATTTGTGTTTATTATTGTATTTAATTCACTAGATTATCCAGACATAGGCATTAAAATGACGGGTGTGCAGTCCATATACAGTAAGTTGCGAATGCTCTGCATACTGAAGCCTAGAGACCGGCTAAATATCAACATTCCCTTGTCATTTGAGGTGTAACATAAGGATTGCATAATAAAATGTTAATGTAACTCTCTGTAAATTATTTATTTGCCAAACAAAGGTAATTTTCTGCATAACTGTGCCAGTTCCCGGGTGAGCGGATCCACGTCAGCTTTGGCGTCTGCGCTCTCTTGCTATGAAACGTCATTATTGATCCGCATTCTCATTGGTTTGTTGGCATGTTGGTGATTTCATGTGTAATCAGGAAATCAGTCCACAAATTGCTCGCCCAAGCACAAACATGTGAGGAATTGTAGCTGTATATTGTCATGTTTCCTCAAGCAAAGAATTTCGAAAGTTCACTCAAAAAAATCTTTATACAAGTATGGCATCATATTACTATTTATTACTATTTATTTAATAGTTAGTAATTAAAGTAACTGCCACTTAATGGCTATTCAAGACGTCAACACGTGCCACCTGTCCTCTCTGATAAATGAATGCATAAATTAGCCAGTACACTCAGTTAAAGAAGTCACCACTCGCCACTGATATATAGAGTATACAGTGATCAAATATTTTGGTTAGGGCCAGCCCTAGCATTTTGGGGCCCTAAGCAGTTTTTCAAAAGTGTTTTCAAGTTATAAATATGAAAATATATTTACTTATTAAGCAAACTTTAAAAAATGTAAAAGTTGAAACATTGCTTTCAGAGAAATGTATCAAAATTTTGTCAGATTCATGCTTTAATAAAGTAAAAACACCTGCCAATGAGTTATACAATTACAATAGTGAATATATTATTATTATTATTAATAGAAAATAATCTCTTTTCTGAGCTGGCATATTTTAGTCCAGATTAAAATGTAAAAATGTATAAGTGCATTTGAAATGTTTTAAAAGGATTTAAGTATTTGGTGTCGTTTGATAAACGCCAAAGCGAATACAATACTTAATATCTGTTTGAAAACATTTAAATACTGTTGTGACCTCCTTTCTTCTCCATCACAAGCAGGTGTCAGAAAGTATTTCCGCAGTATTTATGCTGTTCAAATAAGCGCCACCTACTGTCCGAGAGTGAACTTGCATTTTTATTCACCCCTGCTGATTTTGTTCAGACCGAATTTTCATGCAGTGTTGTAAATGAAAATTAAGCTAATATGCGTTCTAAAAATCCAAACAATTCAGATAATAAGGTATCCAGAAATATTAACCTATTTTGAAGTGCCCACGATAACAGTGCACCGTTGTTTCATTGACACAGCGTCTTCAAAGCGCTAAGCAATAAGACACGATACAGCAAACAAAATTCATCACTTACTCTTCATTTTTAAACATTAACGCACAAGACTTACACAAGCAAAGCTATTATTATTACCACGTATTACTGTCTGAACCCCTGGGCCACAGGGGCCCTATGCAACCGCTTATATCGCTTATTAGGTAGGGCCTATTTCAGACAGGAATTACTACAGCTCAGTTCTCCCCACATTTACAGAACAGAGTCGCACACATACACAATCTCACTGCAGCTTGACAGTGTGATAAATCAGTAAATGTCATCCCCTACGGTACGTTCCTCCCATTTTTCATTTAGTTGACACAAATATGAACTTCCAACTTCACCCTAATCTACTAATTAAGCAGAATAAAGGATGCTTTATAACATGTGCTGTCCTGACCTGTGCATTAGTCATGGTATTTATGGCAAAATATGCAAAACATACATTTATAGACTCACACTAATACTCTTACAAATATATATTTGAATATATTTCTATACAGAGAGAGATGGAGACCCAGATCACTTTAGACCAAACACCATCATTAAAAGGAAATGACATGAAAAGGTGATCAGATGCACCATCTGTTCTTTCCAAGCAGAGGAAAATAAGCAGCAGCTTCACCTCATGGTGTAAAGCAGAGTTCCTTCCTCTGTGATCCGCAGAAGTTTGTTAGGCATGGTCATGTTATGGGCAACTGACTTCTTTCCGTTGTGGAAAAACGTGTCGGGGGTCCAGATTTTGCTGGCCATGAGATTGTTGAGACGGAGCACAGCCATAGGACCTTTGAACTTCAGCCTCTCGTCCTTCCAACTCTGCCTGAAGAACACATCGATGGTGTACTCCTGCAAGACCACCGATAACACATCGTTTTCTCATCCCATGTAGAAATAGTTAGTGAAACATGTTCATAGTTCATGTGATGAACTACCCGTGATTCCTGATGTCTGTGTGAACTTGAGGGGAAGGAACATTTGCTAAAAATTACCATGGAGCAAGATTAAGATAGCTTTGCATTTGCATTTTCAAATTTAGTTTGTTTCACTAAAAATGTGTTAGATACACATAACATGTTCCATGTCCTTTGCTCGTTGTCAGACGGCCAAATGCATTGCTTGGGTATGTTTGGATTATTTAATTAGCATTTTATTAATTCTCTGGAATGCTCTTCTATAGGGTTGTCATACAATTTAGGTGTGTGTTATTATTTTATTAACTCAAAATTGCATCTGATGTGCTTTATGTATGTTAACTGTTTTTCCAGCATGCTTGCATTTTGCCTATTTAGGGTTGTGTGTTGTCGCGTTGTGTGCTTGCATGGCTAATTGTGGAAATTCTCTTTGTTGTTATTGAGTTATTGTGCTGATATTTTGCTGTTTCTTGTTGTTATTTCTTTTGTTATTTAAAGTTTTTTTTTAAACAGCTTGCCAAAGGACTGTGGTTGAAAATTAGGAGCCCGGTCTCATGAAAATGCGTATAAATGGTACGCCAAATAAAAACGAAAACTCGTGGTATTGATACGCAAAAATGGACTTTGGCGTGCATATGATACGCATGTGTTTGGCGTGCATATAATACGCAGCTTTCTCGTGCATATGATACGAAATTTGTTGGCGTGCATATGATACGCAGTTTTCGCGTACATATGATATGCATCTACCCCACAACCCTAAACCTACCCATCACGTAGCATATACACGCCAAAGTCCATTTTTGCATATCAATACCACAAGTTTTCGCTTTTATTTGGCGATCTATTTAGACGCACTTTCACGAGAACGGGTTGAAATTAGCCAGCTGGCTAACACTGGCACATTTACAGAAATGTTGATTAATGTGTGTTGTCGTTTTAAATAAAGAAAAGAAAAAAGATACAGTATATATATATGTATATATATGTATGACAAGTTATATATATACATATATGTGAGCCTGGAGCACAAAAGCAGTCTTAAGTCGCTGGGGTATATTTGTAACAATAGCCAAAAATACATTGTATGGGTCAAAATTATTGATTTATATATAAAGTTACACTCTTGTCATACAATTACAGCTCATAGTGACCAGGTGCTGTCAAGCTCCAAATATGACAAAACCAGCCCTTTTTCATTTATCCTCAAATGCTTTGAGGAGTCTAATTGAGACTTGTAGTTATAGAGTGGCTTTTGTGTAGTAATTTCAGTAAAAGCGCAGTCATCAAGAGGAGCCATGAGCTTTCTGAAGCATTGGTGGCCATAATTAGCGGCATGAATCATTCTAACAACTACTGATCGTCATAGCTGCGAGCTTTTTTTCATTTTCGCATGATCATCCATCATGACACAGATACAGCCGGATGTTCTAGGTAGAGTCACATAACTGGGTGAATGAAATGTAAAGCAGAAAAAAAAATCCAACATAACTGCAGCATTTTACTCTTTTTATGAAATTAGCAGACTTGATTGACAGGCATGCATGAAAAACATGTAGAGTTGCTTCATAAAGGAACTTATGTTTAGCGGGAGAAATCTGATTCGATCAGTATCTGATATTCTGCAGGATATGCCATTATGTTATGAAAAAAAGATTAAATTTCCTAATCAAGTATATACAGTGGCTCCAATAGATCACTAAAGATATACTTAAAAATATCTGAATGTTATTTCACTAGATGACAACACTAAGTGGCATCTGCAAACAGATAATGCTAGAGCTCTACTCAGAACTGACTTTACTTTTTTCTGCCATTTTTACAATGTCAAAGTTAATTTTTAGTAGATGCACCTTCCCTTCAATTCACACAGGCATCGGGCAGCTCATCACGTGAACTATGAACATGTTTCACTAGCGCTTGAACAAACAAGTGTCATATTATGGTTTTCTCATTTACGATTTAAAATATTTTGTGAAATGTTCTGCTTGACAAGCGTCTAGTGCTTAAATCTAAATAAATAAATAAATAAATATCACTTGGTTTGATATTTTATGTATTCCAAGACATTAATCTATTTTATTTTTTAATTTTTTTACATGTGATTGAAGTGTCCCAACCTATTTTTTTTTTTTATTATGTAAAGATGTAATAAGAAATATGTGTTATGGTGTTATAATCAAGTAGTCATTTCCAAGTTTACTTCCACTATTATTGAATACCGGATCTGGCTTTCACATTTACAGATTATTTGTGACCCTGGAGCACAAAAGCAGTGTTAAGTCGCTGGGGTATATTTGTAGCAATAGCCAACAATACATTGTGTGGGTCAAAATTATACATTTTTCTTTTATGCCAAAAATCATTAGGATATTAAGTAAAGATCATGTTCCGTGAAGATATTTTGTACATTTCCTAACGTAAATATATCAAAACTTAATTTTTGATTAGTAATATGCATTGCTAAGAACTTCATTTGGACAACTTTAAAGATGATTTTCTCAATATTTAGATTTTTTTGCACCCTCAGATTCCAGATTTTCAAATAGTTGTATCTCAGCCAAATATTGTCCTGTCCTAACAAACCATACATCAATGGAAAGATTAAAAATTGACCCTTATGACTTGTTTTGTGCTCCAGGGTCACATTTACAGATTAAATCATCACATGTCAAGCTTTTCAGTGTTGTAAAAACATTTAAGCATGTACATGACTCTTCTGAACACTGGCTACACAGAAAACCTGTGACATTTATAGAAAGTAAAAAAGTTTTACCATGTCATGGTCCGAGACCGGCCCAATACTCGTCACGAAAATGTCAGTCTTGACTTCGGTTACACGCTCTGTTGAAGCAAGAAATTAGGAGTTTGAGTGTCAATCAGTGCTGGCCATTAGTTTTAACAACACTTTAATCCAGAGGTTCAACCTGCCTGACTTTGATCGAATCGAGGTTCAGCAAACTCTCCACACTCCACTTACATGGGTTCTGTCTCTCTCTGGCATCCCGCTTCTAATAATTCCTGGGATATTTTTTTCCCTTCTTCTTTTCACAAAGCATTAAAATTTCTAATCACATCAAGCAAACCTTACAATAACCTATAAATATGTTGGAGTCCTTTATGAAGAAATGTACCTTACTTTCTTGCCTCCTTGAAAAACAGCATGTCTATGTGCCATGGAACGATTACTGATGTTGACAGAAGTTGTTAGTCAGCTTTACTTGCTATTTATGACATGTTGTCACTTTGTGGGCGCTAAGGTAATGCGTGTAAGGTCAAACAGACGCACTGAAAATTAAAAAATCATATGACACACGTGTGAGGAGTTCCTTGCCAACTCAATGAATCATTCAGTTCCATTCAAAGCTAATTTATGTCAGGTGTTAAATGATCTGCATTTATGTGGAAAACAATGTTCACTTGATGTGCTTTTGCCTGGCGGGCTTGTTCAGAACAAAACTGCTCTCCACCATCGCCTTCATCACATTTTTGATGAGGCATGCTTTTGCATTTAATGTCTTTCAATGACCGCATTTTCAAAAGTTCTTTCACCATCTGATCTCTTGCTTTCATTACAATTTCTTTCTACTTTCATGATTGGTTCATAACACTAAATTAACATGTAACAACAATGTAACATGTTTAGCAAATAATACTATTTTAGTTCTATTATGTAAGGTGTACATTTTCAAAACTCTTTGTACAAACTGATCACACTTGTAACACAGCTTTTGAAACCTGATCGCATACTTTCATTACAGTTATGCATTTTATCAGTCCACATAATCATTGTTGAAAAACACTAGATTATTATATGTAATGAGAACATTTGGTTTAATCACTGAAACACAACAGTATGATCTTCTTTCCCTTTAGTACCTTTGCAATAAGATCATTCAAATCACCCTGTTTGTAAATTAAAGATGTTACATTGTAACATTAGGAAATACACTTGCATTACTTATGTTATGTGACTGACATAAAATCCATATGGTAATAGTATGTTTGTATGGTATGTTTGCAATAGTATAACACACACACACACACACAGACACACACACTCTCACACACACACACACACACTCACACATGTCTGGTTTGACACACACACACACACACACACACACACACACACACACACACACACAAACACATATGTTGAAATGCTTGAAAAGGGCATTGCTGATGATGCAAGTTTAGTACTGAGAGTTTTGAAATGTACATTTATTTGTGAAAATAGCAAAGCTATTAGAAAATCATCAAATAAAGGAAATATCTGCCACCTTTAAAGTCTCTTACTATGATGATTTAACTGTGAGGGAAAAATGCATTTGGCAAGTAAATATAATGGTGCTAGTGTAATTCTGAGGTGTTGCAATACAAACAACTTATAAAACAACTTATTTATAAATAAAAGGTGAATGGAAACTGTTTCCTCTGCAGAACATTACATTTACATCTAAGAAACATTTTTATTTCTTTTTATCATTATAACCACAGAAGTCCATGCTGCATCCTACCACCAAAATGAAAATATTAGCAATAATATTACATAAAACTGCTAAATAAGTGATTTAGAAACCTACTTCGATTGGAACATGATTGGTTACTGATTTATTTTCCTGACGTGAAAAAGTGCTGTTACATCCGTTTGAAGATGCAAGTTTAGAAATCTCCCACAGGGCTGAAAACTGGGACACGAATGCATGAGGCGAGAAATCCTCAGAGAAACTTCTGCACCTACCTCCGAGTCCAGGCCTGAGACGGTTGTCGTAGCCATCGAGGAGGCTGTCCAGAATCCTGGTGAAAACTGTGGTGTTGTCTTTCTGCTCATCTGCGCTTTGACTGGAGCTGACAACGCAAAACGGCAGACGTTTTATTCAAAACCCATAATCAACAGCATAGGGTGGCTATAACACACTCTGATGTGAAAAATCAATGCAACACCCTCCTCGGGGTAACTCTGAAACATCAAGCCTGTTTAAAGAGAATGTGCAATGCAATAGCCTGCAGATAAACAACAAATCTCCTTCCGTCTTAGGAGCAAAGGGGGATATACACAAGAACAATGCATTATTAATTAGCTAAAATAATCTTTTAGATGCAAATGAGAAGCATGAGTTCTAGCAACATGAAGCCAAATCCTAAAAGACGCACCCATGGCTGCAAAGAGAAAGAATTCTGTCGCTCATAAATATTTCAGACTAATGATTAGGAGCAAAATGCAGTTTAATCATATAGTGTAAAATGGTACTTTATGAATAAGAGCCTGTGAGGACGGTGGCCAATTTGTGCTCCTCTAAAAACAATCACCGGCTGACCGTTCATTCATAATTGCTTGCTGTTTTGGTAATCGTTGACATTCTTTTTCCGCTGGCAAGTGCGTCTGCAGACTCAATAAACACTGTTTGGTGTTTGGCATGGAATCAGATTTGAAGGAGAGGATGAGGTCATCGCGATTAGTTAGCATGGACCACGGATGGAGGTGTTTTCAAATAGAGAAAAGCGAGAGGGAGAGACGCGACAGACCCCAAAAGAGAGAGACATCACGCGCACTGAAATGCAAGTTAGCCTTGTATCCCGTGTATTTCATATCTGGCATGTATTATTGCAAGTAATTCCACTATAAATCTTCCAGTAAAGCAACATGGACAACTATTGATTCAAAGCAGTTAAATACAATTTAAGCACAATTGTCAGATGATATATGCTCGCCGTCGCTGAGAAGAACAGTGCATGCTTTTTGTGCTCATTTCATGCACTCATTTCAATCAGTCTTAATGTCTCCCAGCAGAACATGCAATGAAAGTCTGAGACCACTTTGCTGGTTTTCACTGTGTTTTCAAAGAAAACTTATGACGTAAAGACGCTGTACTATTTCTAGGTCACTAATCAAATGTAAGCAAATTTCGATACTGACCCTTTTAACTCCTTTCTACAAAGATCAGATTACCTTGCTTTAATTAAAACAAACATTTTCAAATCATACTGGTTTGTACAAACTTGCAGACTCGAGCCGTATGCTCTCAAATGTTTTTTTTGCCATCAAATTCTGATTAGTTTTTATTTTTGTTCTGTTATATAAATGCAAAACATAGGCATTTTCACAAGTGGGCTCTCACACCTTTGGACCTCACTGGATTCAACAACAGTCAACGAGAATAAAAATAAAACGAGAAGACTTCCACCCTCCCCCATCTGCGCACAGAGACATACACGCACATGCACACAGACCCCATGAGCGACACGGAAAAGGGGTCATGAGAGGAAAATGTAGTCTCATATATTACGCATGCATGCGAGTACAACACTCACAGCATGCCAGCCTGACCCAAAATTACATCTCCACTGTTACCTCAGAGAAAAATGCACAAAAACATCAGAGATCAGGGCATTTTTATTTAGTAATAATTAACTCAAATATATATTTTGACAGATTTGGTGATAGTAGGTTGAAAGAGGAACCATACAGACATGAATAACACACTGCAAAATCCATGTGCTTATATGAGCAGCATACAGATCCCCATTAAATATTGTACAGCAACCCCATCTACAGGTCATCTGAACAGAACAGTGTGAATGCATGCTCTCACAGCAGAAGCTTACAAATGAGACCCTGTATGCTTATGGCATTTTTAAAGTATTGTTATAAAATATTCATGGGTATGTCAACATCGCTGTGACGGTCACCTGTCTAAACCTATAAAATATATCTAAAGCAAGCAAAATGTTGCATGGCATTTGTAATCACATTACAATCTTTATTTTACAGCCATGATTTTTGCAAAATAATTTAATAATATGCATCATTAAACATGTTTTTTTTTCCTGAACATCTTTATATATTATTAGTATTGTAACTAATCATTTAGAAGTAAATCCGCAGCATAATTCTCTGCTAACGGTACATATAAATCCAAGCTGCATTCATGAAAATATAAACTCATTAGTTAATATTACACTTTAAACATTAAATTAAAATGAAAGCCTGAGACCTCTTTCAAGCCAAATCCTCCCAAATAAATATTTATGTTTGGTTAGAAACCTTTCCATTTGTCCTTACATTTAAAATAGCACTTGGCCGTAGTTTTAGAAATATCTTTCTGCATGTTTTTGTCTAAAGAAACTAATTCAGTGATGTTGCTTATGGATGATAGACATGCACAGTTTTTTATATTTCCTTCTTCAAAATGTATGTCAGCAAAATTCACCTATAGATGAAAAACACTCCATGACGCATGCAGTATAACAGTGAAAGAAAGTTGCAGCAGAATGAAAACCTTAATGAAAGCTTCATTAGCATGACATCCTCTTTGAAGTCTGAGGTTCTGATCTTGGTCTAAGTTAACATTGTAGGTCTAGATCAAAGAGCTACATTTAGATCAAAGCACTTACATATTAACTGAACATTACTGTAACTACAGCATAGAGAGTGCTCTTTATCAAAAGTAGAGAATGTGTTAATCATTCCAAGATGTGAGTGAAATATGCACCAACTTCAGGTGCGTAAACATACCTTTTTCCAGCCAGAACACTGGCCTCCAGTAAACAGGCCCAAATCCAAAGCCAAGCTGCTCCTCTTCCACCCCACATCATTCTCCAATGGATGAATCCCCACTAAAGAAGAGAAAATACAATCATTCAAAGAAACCCAGGGTTTTCCTCTCTGTTCTACCTAAAGTGGAGCAATTGCAGGAAGAAGTGAGGTATGTGGTTGTCAAAACCCATACCGCGATTATAGGGAGTATATGCATTAATATACCTCCGTAATATAATTAGAAATATGTTTTTAGACAGACAGGGTCTGCTAGTGTCAGCTCACATGCAACTACTCCCACAGTTACCAATCAATGTCTGTCTGTGGGATACCTCTAATTTTATATTTGTGATGCGATTTGTTGAGTCGCAATAGAGTGATGTGATCATCTAAATACAAATCCTAAGAAAGCACAGTACCCTATGGCAGTTTAAGAAGTGCTGAACAAAATGTTCATATTTCCCCTTTTTAACCTTTGAAATATAATTCAAAGCTTGAGCATATCTCCTCTAGAGGAGCAATCATGAATACTGTGCATTAATGTGGTCCTGACCCCTTTATAGCTTACATATAGTGTAGATTAATACTAAAGCATTTATATACATGATCAGAATTAAGAGTAAACAAATATCACACTTTTGCATGACACAATACGACAGTCATTACGTATGCCACACGACCCACTATGCAAATACTCAATGTTTAATTGCACTTTCCCATTTTAGAATATTAATCTGTGCTACATAACAGAGGTCTATATATGTAGAAATACAGACACAGCTATCGGTGTGCCTTCATTCCGCCGGTTGGCATACGCATTAACGCAAATCATTCCACACACAATCGGCGTGTTAATCCTGCATTAACATCATACAAAATGATTTACAGCTCTATGTAAAAACCTTGATCACTCGCCGAGGCACTCTCCGTGATGCCCACATTCAGATCGCACCACATAGATTTGGGCGAAACTCCAAAGGATTATAATGCTTACACAATCCCTAACGTTCACACTTTTTGAGTTCTGTCGCGAGAGTGCATCATCAAAAGCACGTTTTAAGGTATCTCTGAATTAGTGTTGGGCGTGCGCCTCGGGATTGTTCCTAAACGTGTAGTAATTCAATTGGAGTAATTAAGCAAACAGCGCGCATCATTTCAGACCATCGCCAAGTTCACAGCAATCATGCATACCACAAACATCATGCAGAGATAAAAGTACCCCATAATCCATTTTAGATTTCCAGGAATATGGGACTACATTTATGCAGTTGCGATCCCTCAGCCCCCGGTTTTACAATATCCAAGACACAAGCATCAAGACTTACGTTAAATCGATTGCACCTTATCGTCAAACTTTTGCACACGTCTATTCTGTCTGGATGCGAGGAGATGATGCTCTGAGATGTGAGCTGTGCTGATTTTGAGCTCGAGGCTGCTGCTGCTGCTGATGATGCTGCTGCCGAGCGCGCGCAGCTCTCGCACACTCCTCATCGAAACTCTTCCCAGTTTACAGCAAATTAGTCATCTACCAACCCCAAATCCACACGAATAAAGCCTTACTACAGCAGAACAATGGCGCTATGTCCCTGAAATGAGATCACTTGAGTACGTGGCGATTGTGATTCAGAATGGAAGGTGGTAGCTACCAATCTCACATCGAAAGACCAATCCGTCCCGTTTTCATATGCAGCACAACTGCACTTGCGCTGCTTTCGACTTAATCTCTTTCAGTGGTTGGGAAATCAAATCCTCTTCCATTTTTTTTACCCGGATCTCGCCTCTTTCGTGCTCTCTTGCATTGCGTTGGAACAATAATATACCGCGCATAGTCTCCATCACAGTTAACATGCTATTAATTATTACAGCAACGTTGTTGAGCGCTGCCACGTTAAAGGCATGCCAGGCACGCATTCAACAATATGCACGCCAATCCGCAGTGCACGCACATGCATATACAACGCAAATAAAGTGGAATGCATGCATCTCTCACCGAAAAATCCCGATGGCTCGAATCTTTCCCAAAATCACCTTGAAGCAGTCTCTACAAACCCTCGTCTCACCGACTCGCCCACCGCCTGGAATATCGCACAGCTATATATGTTTAAATCAAACGCTTAAGGAAGATCCGCAGTCCTTACAGCACATCTGCAGAGGAGCTTTTCTGATCATTTGCGTAGTGAGGACACAAACTAAATGCCGGTGGGTGTTTTAAACGTGACATTAACGAGGAAAATAGCGCAGCTTATTAGAAGCCACGTCGCGAGCATCGATCTCAGCCTGCTGGGTGTTGAAGGAGAGCGATGCTGAGACGATCTGAAACATAGCACAGCTTTCATACAAACTCCACACCGTCTTGACGTTTATGTGTCCGTGTGCATGTTCATGCATGCGCGAGACAGGATCTAACAAGAAATCATGATGAGCAGCCTTGTATGCCTCTTGCGCTCGCTGTCATTAGTATAGCTCCACTTGAACCTGATGCAATGCGAGCAACAGCTGCAACGCAAATACTTTTAGTTCTAAAGTTTTAAAGAGCACATGAGTCTACAATGTCTTCGTTTCTTAAATTCACCGTGTTCCCATCATGGAACTACCTGAGCAAAGGAGTCGGATCTCGCTTATCACCGCACGTTTCGCACGTGACCGTGCAGACGGCGTCATGTGCATAAGGAAAGTTTTCATTTGCGGAACGTACCCTTCATCTAATCAGCAACTAATAAACGATTCGCATTTATAGAGTGACATTCATTCTAATGCATGTTTCATTTGACTTTGCCCGTTTCGCTTCAGCACCACGGACAGCCACGAGACTGCAGACAGCTTTTTAAAAAGCTCACGAGCTGAGCTTTCTTACAGCAAACACGTGCACTGGAGGGTTGAGCAGCGGAGGTCTTCACAGACCCCCACATACGAGGAAACCTTTGCATGATTAAACATTATATTAGACATAACACAGCATGCTGTTTCAAATAAATAAATAAAACTGATCATAGCTGCATGCATATAACTTTCCCTGCACGGTTAAGCCTTTAAAATGTATAATATAAAAATGTCCCACAGACATAATTCAAGTAAAATACATGGAAATAATTGTCCTGCTATTCTGTTAACACAGTGAATTAAATGTATACATTGAATGCACAATATGCACAATATATAAAAGTTTCTGACAAAAACTCATTCTCTGTTTATTACACTGCATTTTAGTAATTTTGCACAGTAATAATTTCTTTAACAAAATACAAAGAATGATGAATTGCAAAATGGTGGTCATAAGATTTTTACAAATGCATAACATGCCATTTCCTGTAATGAGGTTCGGAAGGAGGCTAATCATTCAGTCCTGCCAATCATTACAAGCCTATATAAAGCAGCAGTCATTGCGCCGTCCCAGCAACAATTCTTCCGGCATCCCTCCACCTCCCCATCTCCTCCTCTCTTTCTGTTATTCTCCTTCTATGTAGTCCCACAATGGGTTGAACTCGGAGCTCAAGCAGAGTATCAGGTTCGAGCCTCCATTGAGGACAGCAAGCCAAGTTCGCTTACCATTAACCATCAGTACTGGATGGGCAGGCGAACTCGTGACATGTTCGTAAAATGTAGTTATATCCTCGCTCCAAAACGGTTTTGTTTTCCAATGCTTTTAGTTTTCGCAACTATCTGTACTTAATATTGCTCAGAATAACCTTTGTTTGGATATGTTGAGATGTTCTCATTCTGTGTGCTCACCATTCTTGAAATCATTGTAACAGATCTTTGACTGACTGTTACATTTACATTTAGTAATTTAGCAGATGCTTTTATCCAAAGCGACTTACGAATGAGGACAATGGAAGCAATCAAAATCAACAAAAGAGCAATGATTTTTAGAATAGAATTAGAATAGAGAGTGCTAGAGTTAGAGGGTCAAATAAAGATGGAAGAGATGTGTTTTTAGCCGATTCTTGAAGATGGCTAAGGACTCAGCTGCTCGGATTGAGTTGTTACAATATTCTTCATTTACTTGGTTTTAACAGTTACACTGTTGAAGCCAATGCTTTGAAATACTTGTAATTAGTGTCTCACAATGCTAAGCAATGCACGTGTCATTCTCTTCTAATGCACGCTTAAACATATTGTGCATCTGATCAAAATCTCCATATATTTTAATAACACATCCTTCCTACCAACACTGGCAACCTTTGTCCTTTGACACAAAGAAGGCTGGGAAATGCTGCATGCGTGGCATGCCAAGAAAATACGCCAACAGTCTTCATCTTTTGATAGTGTGCATTGGTGATGCTAACTGTTAACTGTCAGGCTGTGCATCTATGGGGGAGCAGACAGTGAGCAGTTTATGTAACAGTGATTAGAAGATCGGGATTTAGTAAACCACTGCACACATTAATGCTTCTCAGGCCATCTGTTTTGCCTCTTGCTTTTCTTCCTTAACATTTAGTATTCTTAAGCATACATGAATGAGTTTTCAGTGTTTGTATAATTAGGTAAACTTAACAACTGACTTTAAAGCAGAAAGTAAATTGATTTATGAACACTTTTTTTTATCGCTCAAGTCTCAAGATGTTTCAGCTTGTTCAGGAAAAAAGTAAATTTCAGATTCCCAATTCTGAGTTATGAGTGTGTCACTACTTTTGGCCTGAATTTATGACAGAAACTGTCAGCCCACGCTTGAAATAGGCAGAGAAGGACGAATCTCAGATTCTTCACGCCTGTAAATGAAACGCTGGAAGAGGTGACATAATCAACACCTATGCACTTCAGCTGTTCAAGACTGCCAGATCTGTCACTATTTTGGGAGAACCGACAACCAGGCTTCCCGGTTTCTGAAGCGCGAGATACACTGAGACGCGCGGTTAATCACATGACGGGTAGGAAAGTGTCAACAGGTACTCATAAGATTTGCCTTCTGCACCAGGTGTGAATGTCTTCAGTCAGGACACCAACACATGGAATTCATTCTGAGATGAGACAGAGAAAGATGATAAAATATAGATAGAATATTGCTGCATCACTGTATATATATAGTTTTAAGAGATATGGACAATGAAATTAAACCGAAAGGCTGACAGCCCCTATATGATACACATTTGGCAATGAAAGTGATTCTGTAACTGTGATGAAACCCTATAACCATTATTATGAGTATTATCTAAAGAAAAGAAAGTCATGGTGGAAAATGTGAGGAGTTTCTGTGCTGAAATGCTTTGCGATCCCTACCTCAGAGATAATGCTGGTGTGGAGCTCTCCATGGTTCTGAACGCTGAGCACTGGATACACTGTCCCCGACCGTATGACTGTCGCTTTCTGTTGGTTCAGTGGATGACAGGGTCTACAGTGAGCTGTCACACTAGAGTGGCTCATCTCAGCATGGGCCTGTCTCATCAGCCTCCAGTGGCTCGGAGAGTACCTCTAGACACGCCATTGCAATGCAAAGCCAAGCTTGTACTAGAGACAGACAATTTGAGAGCTATTTCAGTCTAGTCTGAGGGCCGGCTACTGTCAAGTCAGGCTTAAAACACAGCTATCATGCAGTAGATAACAAAGAAGAAAACATATGTTGTCAAGTCCTGTCATAAATTAGTATTTTAACAATGTGTATTTGCATGAAATCGAAACCTAGTGGGATGCCTCCATTGGCACTCTCCTTATTTTGCGGAATTGCCTTCTCGGCAAAGCATTGTATCCAGCTCAGAAATACATTTTAAATGATGGATGAAGTGAGAGTGTTGTGTATTTTATGTTTATTGCAGTATTGTGTTTTTAGCTTACCAACATGTCAACTAATAGTGTTTTCTAATTGTACTTGGATGTTGAAAATTTCAAGTTCTCAGTAGGAACTTTTAACTGAATGCCCCTCAAATTCGGGGTTGCGTTCCACTTCGATTTCATACACACACTTGCAAAATTCCCTATGCACTGCTGCCGCTGCCATTTAGAAGTGCCTTCCACTTCGTGAAGTGGATGAGGGAAGTTTATTTGCAGACCCTTGACCCCTTGATTTTGACCGAAGGAGAGAGTCTACTTTCAGGCCGCTCCATATAACACAATGCAGCACGATTGTGACGTCATGGCAGATTGCATTTAATTTACCCCCACCCCAAACAACTCTATGATATTAATTATTATTATAATTTTTTTTTAAATATATAGAGCAGTCCAAGCATACCTATATACATAGAATGCTGTATCAAACAAGTACATAAGGAAAAACAAATGTACATAATAAATCAACTCCATCGTGGATTCCAAGTGATCAAGGGCTTAGGACATTCCACTTCAGCCCACTGCAAGGGTTCCACAAGTAGTGGGCACTCGTGCAGCGTAATCAGTGCCGAGACGGAGGGAAGATAGCGAGTGAAGGGCATTAAAAATCCTTGGAGGAACCGCAACAACCCCGACTTCAGAATCCAAAATGTATGCTCAGTGCATCAACCAAATGTGCCGCAATCGTCCTGAAAAGTGAAGACACAACATTTCACCTCTGGTGACTGGCTGCGGTATAGGTCAAACCCCCTGCCCTCTCCATGTAAACGGATAGGACATGAGCCAAACTTAAAATCAAATTACACTTCAAACATGTACATGGGCATGATATTTGTGCAAAATACTGCTTTATAACGTGTTTTTATCGACTGGTAATGCTAACAATGGATGCATCCATTTTGGTTTTTCGACTTGTGTACTGGAACACAGTCAACTCGGGTATGACATCATTTCCATATCTGACATCCGACTTCTGATGTAAATGGAACGCAACAATACCAACAAAGTCTACTGGAATTACCCACTGGTAAAATATCGCATGTGGCTTGCTACTTGTTTTGCTACCTATGTGAGGTGTTCCAAATCAAATCACATAGATTCAATGTCAACAACAACAACAAAAAAAAGGTCATAAAGACTCCTGTGTTTGTCTGATCTCATCAATGCACACTACATGGCTTTGTCATTGCTGATACTGCTGGACTCTCTGAATTTAGCTCTTGCACTGTATCTCCATCGTCAAATCTCCTTCGTTGTATTCCTTGTGTGCTCCACCTCAGTAGTTCAGATGCTGACAAATCTGCAAGGACTAGCAATCACCCTCAAGTTAAGTCAGCATTAAATTATTGAACTGTCACTAAAACTGGTTGAATTCAAAGAACATTGTATTAATTGGATAGGATGAAAGTACGCAATAAATAACCTTTCATGATCGACAGACAGAGGCTGCTTATCATGCTCGAATCAGTCAACATCAAGCTTGACTGGACTCTCCTTGAACACTGTGACCACTTGGATAAATACCACCATGCCTTTTTTTTTTGCCGTACTGTGTCTGGGTTGTGCCCACTGGCTGTGCATGTTCTACCCTTTATCTCTTTCTTGCTCCCACCTCTTTTATCACCTCTTCCCACTCTTTAAAGCTAAAGCACTTGACATTGCTCATCCCAAATATAATCAGTTCAACATGGGAACACAGAATAATTGCATTTTATTTTGGTGAGGCAGTTCCTTTTTTTATTTTCTCGTTCAGTTTCCTCCACACTTAAATGGCACAGGGTGAATTGCCCCCTAGTGTGCATTAAGAACCAGCCTGTCAGTGATTAGAGCTCGGCTCAGTTTGGTGCAAGCTACAGTCAGAACCGTTTACATAGCTGTTCGACTTTAATACTGTATAAAAGAGTCACAGGTTAAAGCAATATATTTAAAGCTACACTTGAGCTTGTTTAATTGACTGGACATTTTTCACGATGTCCAGGAGAAAAGAAAAAAAAAGAAAAAGAGGAGTCATTTTTAGATGAATAATACGTTTGGTAAACATTTACATTGGTAAAGATAATAAAAACAGAACAACACGATGAAGAAAAGGAAAAATAAATCTTGCTTTAAAGACATGGTAATTACCTCACACAAGCACTATAATCACGTTCAAGCCTCCTCTGCCACTGTGGTAAAGGTCAAGAGTTTAGAGGGTTAGACAAAGGCTCATTCAGACTGCGTTACTTGTAAGGAGCCCAACTTCATCATCCAAAGATACTGTTAGAGCGTTAACACATAATTTCCTAAACCTATAATCACTAATTGACCAAACTCTGCTGTAAGATGATAGCGTTGTAAGCGCTTTCCACAAATAGGGTACAGTGTATAATAAGACATGAAACTATTAGCTCATCCTCAGGCCATCCGAGATGTAGATGAGTTTGTGTCTTCATCAGGTTTGGAGAAATGTAACATTGCATCAGTGTCTCAGCAATGGATGCTCTGCAGTGAATGGGTGCCGTCAGAATGAGAGTCCAAACAGCTGATAAAAACATCACAATAATCCACAAGTAATCCACACCACTCTTAACATCTTGAGAAGAGATGTTAAAATATGAGTCCATAATCCATAATAGTGCTTCTTTAAGTGAAAAAGTCGTCTTTGAAGAGAAATATCAGGAGAGAAATTTGCACAGATTAAGCACCGTTTACAAGCCAAAACAGCTCTAAACAAATATGTGGCTGGATTTTAATGTGACGGACAACAGGAGATGGACTTTTTCACTGGAGGAAGCGTTATTATGGATTATGGATTTTAGTTAAAACTGTCTTAATGGTGAATTTGTTTCTTACAAACGTGCAGCTTTTTTACTTCACAAGACATTAACTGATGGACAGGAGTGTATTCCCACAAAATGAAATATATAATTTGTCTGCTCACAGTACTTCATTCAACAACTTGGTTATGAAGAAAACAATCAAATTTTTTTTGTTGTTTTTGTAATGCAGAAAATCATGAAAATAACAGGTTTGAGCACAAAATGTACTATAGTAAATTTCTTATGCTAGATTGACAATCACCCACGGGATCATTTATCTAGGTCATTAGCATCATCAGCATTAAAGCAAACGACTGGAGGCTGTGTCAAGATGCAGATTTTGCATAATAAGTATTTCGTCTTCCATGATGCATGCACTAATGCATGAATTGATTAAACAAGAGTAATATACTAATAAACATTTGACCATGCTTCATTCTCCCTGTGGCTCTACTCGCAGAGGTTCATGGAAAGATAACAGCTGGTGACAGGCGCTAGAAGTTTTTCAGAAAGTTAGCTCGAGCAGATGGAACCAGCTCGGCACCACTGTGTTTCCATGGTAATGTGAAGTTAACCTTATTTTCGTGTAGCATTTCTCATTTCCTTCCCAACACAGACAAATCGCACTTGAGCTAAATGTGTCCTTGTGTCACACACTCACACAGATAACGCAAGGGTGTTTTCATCTACATTAGCATAGCTTCTGTCCAGCGTACTCAAGGCGCCTTCAATCATCGCTCAGAAATATGCAACCGGTTGCCGTAGAGGGAAAATAAGGAACATCAGAGACAGGGGCTCTCTTTGATCTATGGCTAGTTCTAGATTGATAAATATTATAATGCTCCTCCAGATTATAACAGCAGTGTTTGTTATCAGTGTTAAATCTTAAACCATTTGGCATAGTCAAAAATTGCAATTCTTTATTATGTACATTTCATCCATCACTTTAGACAGATATACAGAGATAAGAGATCATTGAGATTTGCAGTCGCTTACATCAAGAGATGTGAACTGTTGTGCATGTAGTATAAAATTAATCTTCCTTTGCAGTTTTGGCGTAGGAATTCAAGGTATTTAGGTTATCTGCAGCTATATATTTATGTAATTTAAGGCATATCTAATTTGATTAAAATAGGGGGAAAAACTACACTAATCTAAAATCCACAAATCCCTCATTAACAAACAGACACTAAAACTTTGATATTCAGCATGATGCAATGTCAAAAAATTACCTTGATTGACTAAATCTCAAAAACGCTGATATGTGTTGAGATGCACTTGACTTCCAAAGTACGGAATAAAAATACCACGGATGTCGATAGTAAATGTTTGGTTACCAAAAGAATATCTTCTTTTGTGTTCAGCAGAAGAAAGCAATTCATACAGATTTGGAACTTAACTTAAGGGTGAGTAAATGATGACAGAATGCTCATTTTTGGGTGAACTGTACCTTTAAAATGCAAAACTTCTATATTATAAGTATTATGTCAAGTTCTTTGAGTGTGATGCAAGCTGGTCAACTTTTGAAAATGTATTTGGCTTCAGTAAAATTGCATAAATTCAGCACAAATGCATAAATTTAGATGTGTATATTCTTATATTACTTATGCCAACCAATCCCAAAACCATAAATATTTTCAATTGCCCCCAATCAAGACCAGTAGAATAAGCAGGTAATCATTAATGTGCAGACATCCTAGCATGGTTATTGGAAACTTCTCCTACTGTGTATTTACAGTCAGCTCCCACGCACAGGCAAGAGGTGTTGATGCTAACTGCTGTCCCTCCAGTGATCACATGCTCATCCAGGACAGGCTCAAGTCTCTGCAGGCTCTGACCCAGCTGGTAAACAAGACTCTTTAATTCACACCGAGAGATCATTAGAAGTTCCTTGCTACTTTAATTGCTTAGCTATTAGAGAGTTATTGTCCCTTTACTATCAACGTTTGTCACAAAATGCCTGAAAAAAAAAAAAAACAATTCAGAATGCATGAATCCATTTGAAAAATGCTGAAATTGCTGCCATTGTTGAATAGAAAAACCATCCATTGCATCCAGGAGGGACAATTGGTCTTGTGGCCATTGATCAAACACTGTCCACCTCTAGGCAGAAAAAGATTCGTCAATGGGGTTGAGGAGATAAAAAAGCAGAGAAAAACAGCAGCTGTACGAGGGAGAGGAAATTAAGCTTTAACTGCAGCAATTCTGTCACTCATTGTTTTTTCTACTGCACATTCTATAGTCATGAAGACTTTTAGGTTGACTTTTAGTATGTTGCCAAGAAGGCACACATTTGACACTCGCAAAAAAATGTAGGCTGGTTTATAGTAAAAAAAGGTTACACTTTATTTGAAGGTGTCTTTGTTACAGTGTAACTATTCATTTAAATACTGAGTAATATTAATTAACTACATGTACTTACTATATGTAAGGGTTAGGATTAGGGTTTGGCTTACTTGCATGTAATTATGCATAATTAATTGTTATTATAATAGTAAGTACATGTAACATGTGTAACAAGGACACCTTAAAATAAAGTGTCACCAAAAACAAACAAACAATGGATTTCATTTAGTCTGTTGTATACAGGTAAGAATTGAAACATGACAATTAATGCAGTTTTCGTAATTCCATCAACTGTTAGTATTTTGGCAGTTGTTGTGTATGATTGACTATAAGTTCCCACTGAACAGAAAACTTGCTAGTATTTTGACAGAATGATGAAATATTAGGTCAGGTTTTGCATGTTTTAATAGAGTTAAGTCCAGATTTACTAAACAGCGCGAGAGCACAATTCCAAAAAAATCACCAATGGGAGTGTAAAGTTCTGCTGTTGATCTACTATGATCATATGAAGAATGTATAAGAATACTGAAGACTATATGAAGAATATGTACGGATAAATTCTTCCTCTGGCATTCCAAATAAATTAATACGAGTGGAGAAAAAATTCTCTCCGTTCTACCACGTGCTCTCTGTTTTCTGCAGGCCCTCCTTCTGGAAGCAGCAATCACAGCCATGTGTAAAATGGGTTAAAACACGCTTTTTTAGGGTGGTAAATAATAGCACAAATACCAGTAAATTGACTACTGCAAACCTTAGTAAATCGTGTTGCGTGATTAATTTGAATACTCTCCTCCTACAAATGCATATGCAATAAGGTCAGCTGCAAAAACGGCTGTGTTTATCGCTAATTTTTCACTGTGCGTCTTTAGTAAATCCTTAATGCCGAAGTTGTTAATAAATCTGGCCCTTAGGGTCTGTTGAGAAGCCGGGTGACCAGAAGGGAGGGAGCATAGTGGCTGGGTGTTCTGAGGAACACCTGCCCCAAGCACTAATCTACTATGGCCAGCGCAAAGCCCAGTGCTTTTCATCACAGCCAGACTGGCAAGATGGACTGCATCATTAAATGAGAGACTGTCACAAAATGTTATTACGTTCTCATTGAATCATGGGAAAGACAAACATGGCAAGGGAAAGATCATCCACAGTCTTCAAAAATAATTATTGGCATACATGATTACTGACGTCACATTCTTCATCCATTAAATAGCATTGCACTGGAATTCCTGCCAGTGGCGGAGCCAGGATGTTTTTATAAGGGTGGCCAGGCAGGGGCCAGCAACCAGTCTGGGGTGGCACAGAAATCTTCATTAATTCAATATAAAAATGTGATTGACTATAAAGTATTGGACTGTTTTAGTGCCTAAAACACAACTGAATACAATTAATTTCTACTAAATTTTAATTGAGATATTTGTGAATTAGATCAAGTAATGCTGAGCGAATATAACAATTTGTGTATTATTCCCCACCTCCAGGTATTTTAATAAAGGGGCTCACTATAGCTTTATTGCTCAGTCAGCTTGGTTCTGGTTCTCAAAACCCCCAAAAGCTTGTTCTCCATCATTGCATACTCATAGATGAGACATGCAGATAGTGATTAGAATTGGTTAATAAAAAAAAAAGAAAAAGAAAAGAAAGGCCGGAAGTCAACAGCACATAAATGCTGGTTTCATTTCCGTTTGTAAAAAAAAAAAAAAAAAAATAGCGCATATTTTCTAGTATAAGTGCACTGTGTTCATATTTACTTGTGCATTAAATTACAAAAAAAAAAAAAACATCAGCTTGCACCTTATATTGTGATCTCGAATTGCACAATATTTTAGTACATGCATTTGAGTGACGTTCTTTAATGTGATGCTATACATATATGAATGCACTAATCGCCTTTTTGGTAATTTCATGGCTTAACTGATGACAGAACTACATTGTATGTTAATTTTCTTGTTAGCTTTATTTATGATGAAGCGATATAGAGCGTGCGCCTTATATTCGTGTAAAGTTGAAGAGTGTGCACCGTGAGCACGGTAAAACAGCTGTCAGGACAGGAAAGTTTGTTTTACTGACATATAGCCTAACAACATCTCACCAGACCGCAGTTCACTGTTGTTTTACTGAAACTCATTTGGCACATGTTCTTTTCCACGCTCGTTTGACTTGCGCCTCGCGCTGAGGCGAAGTTGAAGTACGCGTCTGAAAAGTCTCCCGTTTGATGTGGCCATAAAGGGATATGGTGGTTCTGCGCCTTAATAAATGCATTTCTTGTCAAGAAAAAAAAGGGACAAAAACTGCAGTTTTGAGTGGGGTGGCCAAACTTAGGTCAGTGGTAGCCACGGCCATACCTGGCCACCCCCTGGCTCCGCCCCTGATTCCTGCATGTTCACACAATTGTCAGGCAACCCAGTCTACAGACTCCATTTTCCAACATACACCACAGGCTCCAATCATGACACGCTGAAAAAACTGGATAAATCCGCCTACAAAGGGCACTTCAGATTGAGCCGTCATATTGAAGGGTCGTTCTGAACCGAAGCACTCAAAGTTGGCCATTTCGAAAGACTCTTTGGAATGAAGGATTTCGAAGGGTACGACTGATGCACACTTCGCTCCCATGATTCTTTTGTGCAGGTTTAATTGTGCAAAGATGGCACCTCCTTAATTGACCTATCGGTAAGCCCTGCCCCCCTTAGTTACTTTTGCTAACTCAGACAAACAAACGGAGTTGCTAACAGTCTGACAATGACAGCTGTCAGAGTGAAAACCTTGTCCCAAGATGTTTTTGATAAATTTTGGACACAGAAGGACCACCTCTCATCGAGGAGCATTCAAGTGGGACTTAAATATGGCATGGAGGGATATATAAAAGATTTAAAAATAAATATGGTGGGTAAAGAGATTAATTTGGAAGCGAGGGTTTGCAGATCACAATGCAAGCGGAAGAAACCTCATGTTACGGTCATCGCGATCGCAGATGACAACATCCAGGATCAACACTTCATGTACCGCAGGATAAGATTAAATTAATTTACATTTAACCAGTTTAATATGAAGAGGGACTAAAATGTAGACCTTCATTTATGTGTTTTTGTGAACAACTTCATCTGGGGCCTGTACCATGAAGCCGGTTTAGCTGGCTAACCAGGTAAGTTTCAGTTTAGTTTGCACCAATCCTGGGTTTTAGGTACCGTGAAAGTGGCTTGGCTTTTAGCGGCATTCATTGCCTTAGTAACTTACTCTCCACAGCTAACCTGTTCTGGGGCAGGTTATGTTCTGGTTTAGAGATCTCAAACCGAAATTTGACCAATCAGCTTCAAGCAAAGTGAGACATCTCTGACGCAATAAAGCCACTCCCCCAGTTTCTCTTACTCCAAATTAAAGGATGCTACATAGAAAAACATTTTTAAAGATAAAATTGTCTGAATTTAGAGATGAATATTTTTGCAATTATTTTATATGATTTATATAATTATTATACCCTTAATCCATTACACAAGCTATCTTAGTTTAATAGTAATTATTAAGCTTTTATTTTAAATTAATACAAACATATAGATAATATGCAATATAAATAAATTTTAGAATCAATAGCTTTAAACATGACTACATATGAGCTTAGATTTGTATGTGTTTTTATACCTATAAATATTATCAACTCTATAAACTAACTTTTACTTGCACTTACATGGCAAGATGTTTTCTTTAAGTTTTCCTTTTTCATGAATAGATCGTTTCATCTTGTAAATGTGTTTAAATTCTTCATATTGTTCAATCTTTTAATCTTTGGTAGTGAATCGCACTGACTCTCTCACGAGAAGTGAATCACAGTTTCAAGGCATGTGATTGGCTGTTCATTACTGATGTCACTCTTTCATGTGCACATGCTCCATTAACTGAGGATCAAGCTTGAGTTGACAGAGAAAGTTGATGATCAGCTTCATGGTACCAACAAAGCCGGATTGGACTGGTTTGGTTTTGTCAATTCAAAACTAATCCTGTAACCCTGAGTTTGTTCAGCCACCATCATGGTACCCGCCCCTGGTCACTGGTCAGGGAGTCAGAAGATATATAAAAGGTCTACAGGTATAAATAACATCTTTAAGGAAATGTCACATACTCCCCTTATAAGCAGAAATTGTCCTGTTCTCCCTATAGTGACAGCTTTGTACAACTGTCATAACTCGCTGCTTAACCAGCAAAGTACGATGCATCATTCTAGAAACCAACTAGCTAGTCACAACTGTTTTCCGAGCGTGGTTGCATCACCGTCGTTTGAGCCACGCTGGTTCAACAATATAGGACAGTCATTAATAACATCACACGCACGTAATTCTTCTAATTAATTGATTCGGGAACTCCAAAATGCTGCAGTAATGAACATGGCAGCTGATGACTACTTCATTATTTTTGTTCCTTGTCATTTTGCTTTATGTGATGCTTAATTCATCATGGGTTCCCTCTTATGTCATACTCCGGGTTTCCCTTACTCATTTATGCACGTGCACTCTATAAAAATAGTGTCTTCTGGGATTTCTAACAGTTTGATTCTCTCAAGTCTGCATTTGATGCATCCTCGATATCAAGAACACATCCGGGCACTTTCATACGTCCTCTGTACTTGCGTTCTTGAGTATTGGAATTGAACTTCGACGGTTAATGATGACGTAGAGCGAGAACACAAGGACGCAAGATCGCTTAAGAACACATATTGAGAAACAGCCTCTATTTTTTTCAACAGTGTATGCAAACTTGGCTTCAGCAGAGCCAATGCGGCATCAATGGACTTGGTGAAAGTATGTGGAGACAGTGATGAGCCAGACAGTAGACATTGCCCTCGAAGCAGGCAAGCCTCAGAAAAGTCTGTTACAAGGGGCTATTTGTATGTGAAAGTATGTGTTATTCAGGTCTACAGATCAAGTCCTCTCTGATGGAGAGACATGAGCTCAGAGCTATTCTTTTTTTCTCATCCCCAAAGCCTTAGAGGAATGTAATGGGCCATACTTCCACGACATTTGAGGCACAAATGAGCTTCCACAGTCTCAGACTGGGTATGGGATTGAAAAACGCCACAGTGGAGTGAAATGTCCACGTATTCAAGTGCCATTTGTTAATGGTGTTATACTTTTGCACATGCCTCATATTAGCATAGTGATGTCTATGATGTCTAACATGTCTATGTTAGATAGATAGATAGACAGACAGACAGCTAGATGATAAATAGATAGATAGATAGATAGATAGATAGATGGATGGATGGACGGACGGACAGACAGACAGACAGACAGACAGAGAGATAGATAGATAGAGAGACAGACAGACAGACAGACAGACAGAGAGATAGATAGATAGAGAGACAGACAGACAGACAGACAGACAGAGAGATAGATAGATAGAGAGACAGACAGACAGACAGACAGACAGAGAGATAGATAGATAGAGAGACAGACAGACAGACAGACAGACAGAGAGATAGATAGATAGAGAGACAGACAGACAGACAGACAGACAGAGAGATAGATAGATAGAGAGACAGACAGACAGACAGACAGACAGAGAGATAGATAGATAGAGAGACAGACAGACAGACAGACAGACAGAGAGATAGATAGATAGAGAGACAGACAGACAGACAGACAGACAGATGATCGATAGATAGAGATAGATAGATAGATAGATAGATAGACAGACAGACAGACAGTCAGACAGACAGACAGATAGATAGATAGATAGATAGATAGATTCCTCTGCAGTTTAAAACAGTGAAGCTAAAATGAGAACGCAAATCAAACAAGGTTATTTTTAAGTGATCTTCGTAATATTTTTAGCTGAAACTCAGGAGGATTTTAACTAGAACAAGGCTTTCCATCTAGAATAAAACAAACGAGAATGTAAAGACAGTTTCATAGAGGTTTATATTAGAAAGCAGTAATTTATATAAAAAAGGAACTACATTTACATGTATTAATTTAGAAAAATAAATAAATTAAATAAATAAAAAATACAATTACATAAAAAATAAATCAATTAAAACAATCAATTCATGTATTAATTAAAAATAATCAAATTAAATAAAAAAATATATCTTAACCGCCAGCAATATTTACATTACAATATTGCTAGCCTAGACATTTTAACTATAGGGAGGCCTGTTGTTTTTAATGGAATAGAAAATAAAAAAAAATTCTGTCATCATTTACAGATTTTTCCAGTTCTCCATTTTTCCCTAGTTCCATTTGCAGATGATACGAGTTCTCTCATTTAAAAATCACATTTATGGTGTATTGACAACTGGCCATCCATACAAGGTGCCCCCTGCCTGTGGCCCGAGACGCTGGGATGAACAGGTGGATGGATGGTGCATGGACATTTATATGGTGTTGACTACAACAGTTCAGTCATGTATCTTCAATATCGGTCAGCAGGACACATGAGGATGTGTCGCTGCTCACAGCTCATGATCAGATTGAGTGTTGCTCCTTTGAATGCCTAAAAATGGAAGATGGTCATAAGAAGCTTAAGGCAGATTGGAAATAATTTTATCCATGAGCATTCAAAGTGTTGATGGCTACAGTTTGGCTTAACCACATATTGAACTGATTCTGCATATCATCCTCAACATCAATATGCATAATGGCACATCAAATGAGCCTTTAACTGTAAAATATTTTCACAAGACTGACCTAGATTTGTCTAGTTTGGTGATATCGTTTGTACACTGATGGCAGTAACTGATGCCCCTTTAATAAAAAAAAAAAAACCTGAAACGTGCTCCTATTACATCATATTATAATGGATTTCATTTAAAATGACCATTATTATTATTGAAGTGGCCATTATTATAATAATGTACAGCTGATACTGTGGATGAGAATCAAACTCACCAACTAGTTTCGTCTCTCTTTAATGAGACACCTGAGATGTTGCAGTCTTACAGCTTGCCAAGTACCCCTGGAATGGGCCTAAATACCCCCTTGGGGTGCATATACCTCTGGTTGGAAAGCACTAGTTTGGTTAATATTTCAATGCACTTGTCTATAACTTCCCATGGACGCACACATGTCCACATGGATACCCACACATGCTTGCAAAATGTGATTGAACCGTGGCAGGGTAATGGATGAGGGAACATTTAGCCGTAGTCTAGAGTGGATCTGGACTGAGCTGGATTCTGCTGTCATGTTTATTGAATGACAGCTTGGCATTTGAAGCACAAGAGTCTGCCGTGATTCTGCATGTGTGATTTTCTATTTATTTACCCTTCTCTCTCTCTCCCTCTAGTCACTTTCTCTGCTTTTGCGACGTCAGAACACAGAGTGAATCACATGTCATGTGACAGTCTGCTGTTGGAGCAAGGCCGAGCTAATTTTGGCATGGTTTTGAAAAAAAGAAAAAAAAAATACCCTGGTTGTCATCACAAGAAGAAGAAAAAAGGCTAAATCCCTAAATCATAAAACATATGCAAGGAGTCATAAATTGATGCGGTAGCTGACTGTTGATTGGGTTGATCAATCAACACAATAGGGGTTCTTTAAAAACAGAACAGAATGTTCTGTTTTTATGGTAATGTAGTGTTTCATGCACAAAAGATTCTGAATCAAACCATGATGCCTTCTGCAACTCTTGATCAGCTATCTCTTCAACCGAACACACTGCTCGCCATCCCAAACAGCACAAACTGAGCATGGAACAAAAGTTGCATGCCTGCTTGTGAGCATATACACATGCACATTCATGCAGGTGGAGGTAGAACGGAGGAGTAAGTGCACAGGGCAAGTTACAAACTGTGTACCAATAGGTGGCACTCTACCCTTTTTGACTAGAAAGGGCAACCTTGAGCATTTGGGCATCGGGAGGGTGGGGGGATTGGATGGATTCTGGCACACTTATGCTCTTTATCCATACAGACAAGCTTTAAAAATTCCAATGTGGGCTGTGTGTGGAGCTGTAATTGGATGGTTGATGTTTATGAGCATAATCTCATGCCATTTGGCTGTAAGAGAGACAGAGAGAACTGCCCAGACCAATATCTACTTACTCCATGTCAGTACACGAGTCATTCATTCTGAGACACGACCCCGATGATAATCAGAGAACTTTCAGAAAATGCACAGAATGTATGCATAATTGTGGATGTGCATTTGAACTTTTTAAACACTTTATATCTCCCAAAGATGTATCCCAAGGAAAACAATATTAAAGCTAAAATTGACAAAATGTGCTTCCAAAGGGTGATAATTTCTGTCCATGGACACTGTTACATATAATCACATCTGTTTCAGTATTTGAATTGTTTTTAGACCAGAGAATATTATTCTGTCAGCAATTAATATCACAATTTCCATCCTAATTAAATGGCACAATCATAAATTGCAACAGTATTTTTGAAGCCAACTTTTGACATAATATACTATATACTGTATATATAATATATATATATGGAACAACAAACATTACAATTTCCGAATTTAAAAAGAGAGAGAGAAATAAAATCATGTTAAAATAAATGAAATCTTTAGACACTGCAGCAGCATTTACAAGAACAGTCTACATGCTATGAATACCAAAAAGGCTTTAATATAATTAACATTTGACAACATATTACATAGACATATTACAATTGATTTTATTGTGACAAACAACAACTTTACAATGCAACTCACTCAGAAAAGGAAAAACAATTAAAAAATATTAAATGACAAAAGAAACACGCTTAGGGTAAAATAAAACTCTTGGCACAAAAGGGGATAAAAATTAATAATAAATGACATAAAAGTCAAACATCATATGGAGACATCAGTGTCATATGTTATATGGAGATATTATTATATATATAATGTTGTGCTTTCATCATGTTATCTCGTCTCTGCATTTGCGTTATGGTGACAGGCTCAAAGCTCAGCAACGATTGCTTTAGCAATTCATCTCTCTCTCTCTCTCTCATACTGCATAATGTAAAGATAAGCAGGTCAGAGAACCTGTCAATCAGTGTACAGTATGTGTGCATGAGAGGCCATGCAGTCCACAAAAACAAAACAGAAATGTCAAATAGTATGCTTATGCAGATTATAAATAATCCATAGTTACACATGTACTTACAGCACATAAAACTGCATGCATTTGGCCAGGGACAGTTTTCATGGGTGGATCCCCATTGTCACGGGACCCAGTTACCCCCAGATGACGAGCCTCCAAATTAGCATTTACTTGTCTAAACTGGAAATTTCACAGTTGTTTGTGAATTGGATTAATTTGCTCTTATTAAAAAGTTTATTATTAAGTGATAATGTACTTGAGCATTTAAATGCAAAGAGGGCAGTCAATGTACCTGATCATAAGCTGAGAACTGAACATCATTTCAAGCCCATTTATAAATAAAAACCAAATGAGATAGTCTAAAAACTGCATAAATAAATGAATTCATTTCCCAGCAGGTGGACTGTTGCCAGGAAACCCTCTTCAGATGCTGGTTTCTGCCAACGCTGGCTTGGATGGCGACGTTTTTAAATATAAATTTTATAATATGCTTTGATGGAGGCCAACAAATAAATCATCTTCAATTATAATAGCACCTTATATAAGAAGAACAATTTATCAATGGCAAAAAAAACAGCAGCACTGAATCTGCTAATGCACCCTTGAAAAGGGCATATCTGTAGGAGTGAGTGTGTCAGTGTGTTTTTTTACAAGTGTGTAAATAAGTCAGTGCATTTGAGACACATACTGTTCACAATCATAGTTTCCCCAGGAGGGCTGCCTTTGTCCAAAACGGCAGAGAGTTCTAAAGGAACTCTCTCCTGAAAGACCCCCATCAGTTCAATGAAGCGAAAAGAGCGGGACAAAATGATTCAAGAAAACAGCAACTGTCTGAAGATAGCACGCATTCTTTGCCCCAGGTGGACTCCAGTGTCTGGAAAGACTAGAACCGTTTGCGGTTGTGTAGAGGAAGTGGACCAAATAATGGAAACGCCACAATAAATAAAGTGCCTTAACTCTGAAAATAAACCGCAACTATAAATGCCGTTGCAAAGATGAGTCACATTAGGCCGACTGTCAGTTAGCAGTATTTGTAAGCAATAGAGATAGAGGTAAAGGAGGCTAAACAAATTGCAGGTGCATCAGCTGCTTAAACTGCAAAAGTATTCAATGTGCCAAGAGGAAAATCCAGCACTTCCTGTTATGCATTTACATACAAAGTCATTGTAATAACTGTGTAATAACTAGGTACTAACCGTAAACTAAACCTAAACTCGTAGTTACGTTATTTTATTCAGTAGTTTGTTGTGTAAGTAAACTGTACAGTAAGTGCATGCACTTTCAAATATAGTGCAAATGAAAATTCCCTTAGGCACAGATGGACAAAATCGACACCTGACCGAGTTGTTACTAAATTCCAAAAAGTACCGTATCAGGCCCTAAAATCCATTGTGTACCTCATAACCATCATGCATGTCTCAGCACACTGGAGGATCTGTAATGGTTTGGACAATTACAAGACCAAATGTAACTTATGAATAATAATAATAATAATAATAATAATAATACTTAATGTAGAATGGTTCATCTCGCTACACACTTGTATTCCTTCAAAAATCGACTCAAGCTGTTATGGCAAAGGATGGCTTTAAATTTAGTTTAGTGTTGCTTGCTGCTTCTTTTCAGGGTAAAAGTGACATGGCTGCTATAAGGCTTGCAATTGCTGGAAAAGTATTACCTGCACATTATTGCGAGTGTCTGCAGAGTTTTTTATTTTTATTATTATTATTTTGTATGAAGGGAGAATGTTGAGTGTGTAATTATGTGACAGTGTCAAAACAAGAGTGCCACAAGTGCCATTGCACCTTGACTGTCTTTAGGAAGGAGGAAAATCATTCTGCAGTCGGAGAGTTTCATACCAGAGCGATGAGAGGTCAATGCATGCTATCGGGCTGAAGGGAGGGAGGGGGCAAAGATGAAGAAGGCCAACATTGTCCCCTTTTAGCACAATCACAGTTACATCTTCAGCAGCAGACCCTGAATGTGTCTCTCATCCATCCATCCTTCCATCTATCCATCTGTCAGTTTGTTAGATGGCCATGTCTTCAGTCGCCTTTCTCTGTGGTTTCTAACAGGGCTTACACTTCCCTGAAAGAGAGAGAGAGAGAAGAAAATAAGCAAAAAAGGGGAGGAGGCAGGGACTTCAAGCACCAAGTGTAAATAAAACGATTCACATGTATGAAGCTACTGTATTGGTTAACAAATATGGCTGTCTTTGCTACCCCATCACAGATGCATAAACATGACATTTTAACTCTCATAACAGGTGAATAGTTCATGGTTTTCAACCACATTTCATGTTTGATATGCCTTGAAAACGACTGTGTTGACAACTATTAGCAAATATAACTGACTGTCAGCTTTTATTCTCCACATAATATTGATTTTACATCACACTGTCTGGAGTTCATCAACAAAGCAAAAGGCCTATCCAGTTTATGGCTGAGAAGTGTATTTATGTTCTGAATACAGTCATAGGTTTGCTTATTTGTGTTGACAGGTTTTGGATATAAAGATGCAGCAGGCCTGGTTCTTGCCAGTCATGGCAGAGTGACAATGTGAGGGATCCTAGGTGGAGGATAGATAGATAGATGATAGATAGATAGATAGATAGATAGATAGATAGATAGCTTCCTCTCCTGGAGATAAAATATAATTTAGTTCCTGTATTGATTCAGTAAGACTGTCCTAAGAAATCTGCAGAGAAATCTGATGAATTGCTCAGCTCTTAGACACTAGATTTCTATGGAAATGAAAAAGGCTCCCTGACAAACCTGTTTATCAAAGCTTATGTCTGGAGGCCAATCTTCTATTCCCCCCCACCCCAGTTATGCTATTATTGCACATGTGTCAAACTCAAGGCCCGTGGGCGAGAGCATATGATTGTCTTAAAATAAAAACCTATGCAGCTTTATATCGTAAATTATGAAAGTGCGTACCAATACCACAAGTTTCTGTTTCTATTTGGCGTTCTATTTATACGCAGAAATTGACTTTGGTGTGCATATGATACGCAATGGTTAGGATTAGGTGTGTGGGGTTTTTCCGTTGATGGTGACTGCGTGGAAGGCTCAAAGGAATAAAGCGGACCTCATCAAGTGCTCGAGCACCACCGTAAAAACACGATATTCTCCTTTCATTTAACGAATTAAAAAAAAAAATCAATTGCAGCTTTCAGACACGACTTTCTTCTCGTTTTAATAGTTCATTTGAGACGGTTTCTATGGAGTTATTTTAATGACAAATGTCCAGAGCGCATATTGCCTATGCGAGAGCGCATCAAATCTCTCTGCTCGCAGGTGGATTCCCATTCATTCACTCTCACAGAATACGGACATGCTCTCTATCGGTCAGACATTACATGTGTGTGCTCAAAAATCTTCTCTCCCGAGTTTAATAAACGCAACCTGGAGTGTGGGCATCCACCGGCAGAAAATTGGCGCATATATGCCAACGATGTAAATCAGTAGCCTATTTACATAGCATAACAGTAATAAATGTATCTGTTTCGCACATGTCCCGCATTGTCCCGTAAAATCACATCTACTGTCCTGCAACAGATCTATAGCCAGGTGGTCACCCTAGCGTAGAGTAATAAAATAACAATTACTCATATAAATCAGTAAATTTTAACGAAAACAATACATTATAAAAATGAAAAGAAGCAGTTTTTTTGCGATCAGATCAACCGGTAAAGTCCTGGACAGTCTAAGAATCCAGTAGGCGAATGCATTCAAACAGTAAGTTCAAAACAGTGCTAATGCAGAGAAAACACGGCCGATGTCATCAGAGATAGCGGAGATAATAGTACTCACGTACAGATGTCAGTAAAAAAAAATCTATTAAAAGCACGAGTGTTTTATACTGGATGCTGGCTGAAGGTGTTTTAGTTTACGCAGTAGTGGTTTAGTAAATCTGGATCAGTCAGGTCAAGGTAGCTCGTTTAATGGTCTTTTGGCATCCCCCGTGTTCCTGTTTGGTATCGCAGATTGACTTGTGCAATGCTGTAAACTACTAAATGTAATGTAGAAATGTTCATTATCTGTGAAGCTGCTTCGCAATAGTGTATCATGAAAAGTGCTATACAAATAAACGTGAATTGAATTGCAAACAATTATTAATGAATTTATTGATTTATTGTGGCACTATATACATTCATTGTGAATTATGAAAATTAAAAAGTACTTTTTTTAGTACTTTAGTTTGTATTTATTTATTTTTGGGTGGGGGAGTGGGGTTGAGTACCACCACTTCTTTTTTTTTCTACTTCAAGCATTGATTGCGTATCATATGCACACCCAACACGTGCGTATCATATGCACGCCAAAGTAAATTTCTGCGTATAAATCGCATGCCAAATAGAAACAGAAAATC
>NW_015542402.1:1576956-1584513 GCF_001515605.1 Sinocyclocheilus anshuiensis | reverse complement strand
TTTTTTCTACTACAAGCATTGATTGCGTATCATATGCACACCAAACACGTGCGTATCAAATGCACGCCAAAGTAAGTTTCTGCATATAAATCACATGCCAAATAGAAACAGAAAACCGTGCTATTGATACACATTTTCATGAGACCGGACTCATGCCATATCTATCACATGTTCTTAGCAGCTCACAATTATTTGTTGTGCCATAAATGCAACAAAAAATGTTTTTAACAAAGTTAATGTAATGACTTGTGTTTGATGATACTTGTCTTTATTATTTACTTTGATTTATAGAGTAATTTGGATTTCTTAACCTGATAAATTAAAAGGATTTATGTTAAAATAACAGAGCAATTACATATATTACATCTATGCAAATGCATGCAATATTTGTAACTTAAATAAGTAATAACAAAATAAAGAGACAGTTATTTAATAATATGTTAGTAACATTTGTACAGTCTTACAGTTACAACCGGCCCTTTGATGGCAGCCATAATGTTGAAGTGGTCCTTCCACTTATGTTTCCAGGTTTTTGATTGTGCACACCTGTTTCTTGTTTATCCCCTTGGTATCCCTTTTGTATATATAGCACTTCTTTTCCTTAGTCCTTTGTCTGATCCTGTCTTGATGTATCTATGTTAAACTGTTGTTTATTTGGGATTGGATTTTCTCCTTTGTTCCTGGATATCTTCACCTTGTTCATTAATTAAAAAGCTGCACTTATATCTGTAAGTATAATTACAAAAAAGTCAAAGAACCCAAAATTGAACCCTGAGGGACACCAGCGTGGACAGAGCTGATCTTTTTCTCCAATACATGTTTATTCAATATACTTTTTGCAACCTCCATTTGCTAAGATAACAGCTCTAAGTCTTCTCTTATAATGCCTGATGAGGTTGGAGAACACCTGGCAAGAGATTAGAAACAAAACCTTTCCAGATCATTCAAATTTAGAGGTCCATGTTGGTGTCTCTCTTCTTCAGCTCACTCCACTCATTTTCTATAGGGTTCAGGTCAGGGGACTGGAATTGCCATGGCCAAACCTTCATTTTGTGTTCAGTGACCCATTTTTGCATTTGTTTTGGATCATTGTACCGATGGAAGATCCAGCCATTGCCCATTATAACATTTTTTATACAGCTTCATACAGTTTTAATTTTATGTGCAAATGCTTGTGTGTTAGTGATGTTTGTGGGCTCTTTACTAACATGTTTTATCTATGATAAAGTATTTATTATGCACATTTGTGAACCTTATTGTTTAAGTGTGACTAGTACTGGGTAGTAACTGATTATATGTAATCTGGATTACGTACAATATTAAGTACTTCTAATTACATTACAGTACATTTTAAAGTACTCGGAATGAGACTACAGTTACTTTTTAATTGATTAAATGATTACATATTATTCACACAATAGCAATCAATTATGCATATAAATTACTCAAAAATTCTTCTTTTTCATCTTTTAAATGTACCTTTCTAAAATAGCCTGCCGCTTATAAACATTCAGAAATGCTTCCAGTGTTGATGGCATCAATAATGACTGTTTTATTTTGATTGTTGTTATTTAAAAATGATTTATCTTCATTTTACATTTTTAAATTTTTTCCCAGTTTGGGAAACCATGACACAATGTAACGTTTAGTGCACTTCATATTGTTAATAACAACAAATGGAATATACTTTCTTTCCCTTTGTATTTTTTATATCAATATGGTACAAGTTTATCCTATTTAAATCAATGTGATAAACGAGTTAGGTCAAAAGTAATTTAAAAGTAATCAAAAAGTAGTCCAATTACATTACCTAAAATCTGTAATGTAATGGATTCGATTTAATCAATCAATCAATCAACCAACCAACCAACCAACCAACCAACCAACCAACCAATCAATCAATCAATCAATCAATCAATCAATCAATCAATCAATCAATCAATCAATCAATCAATCAAGCGGATGCCCTGGAAATACATAGGTAACAAATGCAAACAGAAACACATACACACAAACAAACATCTACTATGGTACCTCAGACTATGCTATGTGAGTGTGAATCCATGAAGATATCATAAATCTGGGTCTCTGAGTCTCACATCCAACATTTCCTGACATATCTAAGATGGGCAGTAATTGAATGATCATTACACCAAAGTTATGGCAAAGGCCTGCGTGAAGATGGGAAAATGGGGGATTTCGGGCTGCGCTGACATTTATTGCCTTTGATTTATGAGAAAAACGCTTCCTCTCGCGTCAGGCACTCCAGTGAGCAATAAAGCGTAGAGCTTATCACCCGCAGGTAGCTTCTGTGAAACTGCCGCATATGTGTGCACACACACACGCCAACTCAGCCAATGTGCCTCCTTAATGTCTGCACCTGAATGGAACTATTCATTAAACAGCCACCGGCAGGCTGCAATGCCCACTATGATTTCTATGTCAGACGCGCACCGACATACTGAACGTGTGTGTATGAGAGAGTCGAGGTATCTCATATTTTCCTTTTGTCCCGTGGCAGCGCTTTCATGGAGGCTTTGAGGCCTTTTTCTTTCATTTCTTTTTCTCTCTGGATTTGGAAAGAGAAAGGTGACATGAGGACAGTGAAAATCTGACCCACGTTCAGTTTGGGAACGATCAGCTGAATGTTAATTAACTTCTTGGAACAAAAGTCTTTCACATTTTAGACATTCCAAAATTACACCATTTAATATTACACTATTTATCTCTAGAATATTATGTAAACAATGACAAAAACATTTCAGTACAGCAACATTTAAACATTTTAATCTATTAGCTCAATCAAGTTACAATGTATTTTTCATGTAGAATAATGAATACAATATAAGATTAGATAAATACAATTCTTATATTGTAATCATTATGATCACAAGCTGTAAGCTGCTCTGAAACGATATGGAAAGCTCTATACAAATAAACGTGAAATGAATTGAACCGAACTCTTATCATCGCCTAAAATATTCATTATGTCTACATGATCAATTATTCTGAATACATGATGCTAACTAGCCACATAACCTGTATTATCTTATAACTGTATACTACTGCCATAAGGATACACATGTCTGACCGGTTATGATATTACTTCCAGATCGTACCACTAAAAACATTTGTTTTTAAGCTGCTTTAAAAAAAATATGCATTGTGAAAAGTGCTATACATATTGAGTTTACCTAAAATGTGTTTAATGGCATTTTTTTTATAGTTCTCAGCTGTTTCAACCAACACATACATTAGACTTCCTCACAAGTCGTGGATCTAATTGCAGGCTTTATTAGAAGGAAAAGAAGAGAATCCAATGGAATCAAAACAAAGGAAAACATCCGAGGAAGGTTTAAGCCTGCGACACACCAAACCGACATCAAAGAACTATAGCAGCGACGAAAGCCGATTGTGATGTCGCCTAGCATGGCCTGCATCTGCGCCTAAACGTTGCGTATAAACACACCACAAAGACTACAGCCAACGGCCAGCTAGCACATACGTTCTGCGCCTGCCTGAGAAGAAATACCTGTCTACACCAGCAGGTGGCAGTCGTTTATATGTGTCATTCAAAAAAGGAAATCAAAGCCGTAAACTAAGCAGCTTTTTATTACGATTTTGAATATGCATCATGTTGATAAATCGGTATTCATCTTCCTCATTCCAGACTAGAATATCAAATAATCATCTATTGGAATACATAGAGAAGATGAAGGTCTTTCAGTGTGTGCCCTCTTTACGTCGTTTGCTTTTGCTTTTCTTCTCATGCACTGGTTCGCTAAGCCGAACAGGCAATCAGAGCGATCTGTCTCAACCCTGATTCAACACGCTCAATCAACCAAAAAGCACTGGGCACTGGGCTGACAGACGCTCACTGACGGCCTGACTTTGGCCAACGACCGACTGTCGGTTTGGTGTGTCATGACCTTCAGAACCGACTGGAATTTAAGTCGTTTTTGTATGATAATCTTCCCCTTTGCCTAAACTCTGAAATCTTATTTATGTCAGAGTGAATATTCGACAAATGCTGCACAGAAACACCACGGCAGAAGCACATAACAGGGTTCTTGTGTGTCCCGTAACCGAACAGAGATTAAGTTTCTTGAATTTCAGATCTTGCTCAGAAACAGCACTCCTATTATCAGATGATAAGTGATCATGGCTTCAGGAGAAAAACATGATTTCCATGAGGGATAATAGAGAGTAGGGGGCGAACGAGAAAATGGCAGGGAACAAATGTGCTCCATGAAACCCTAAATTTGTCTCAGCATTTGCCAGGAATTAAATCTCTATTAAATATACATGTCCTATCATAAAAATTCACAAATTTTCTTCTGTTCAGCAGCACAGAAGTCATTAATAAATGTCTTAATTCTATTCAGTCATTGACACATCTAATTCATACTGTTTGAGGATTTGTGAAGGAACTGTAGATAATGTAGCATCTTTCTCTCTCTATAAAGGACATCAGCAGTACAACAGTATCATCACGCAGGCAGGATGATATACTGTACTTATGCTGAATTCTTGTGCTGAATTCACACTGTCCTGCTCTGACACTAAAGTTTTGAGTTTTGAGAGTTTTGAAAGTTTTGAGAGTTTTGAATTCTTTGAGACATTATGGAATGGCAGGATTTTTAGATTTATGGGGAAGAGTTTATTTGTATATATTTTCCCAACCAACTGTATAACAAATTATAAAAAAATTTTCCATCACCCTTTTCTGACCTTTAGAAATAAATGGGGCTTTTATTAATTAATTTATTACTGCTGTGCTTCTATGTAATTACTTTCTTTGCATGGGAAATGAGATGTGACGATTAATAGCTATCCTACTTTCTCCTCAGTGACGCTTTTGACATTTCCGGGATTCTCAGAAGCTGAAGTTATCATAGTTGGGTAAACCTATAACAGTGGTGAATGCATGAACAAAATGCATAAAAAAATAAATAAATACATATACTGAGTTTACCTTAAAAAAAATATTAACTAGCTTTGTGTAATTTACACAACAAATGAATATAACACAAAGTATAGCAACCCAGTCTCATAAAAATATGTTCCTCTGGGTACTTTTCTGCAACACCTTTTTTACGTACCTCACTGCATGTTTCGCCGCAGTTTCAAAGAGAAATGTCCAGTGAGTGGCACTAAAACACAGGTTCAATACGTGAACCCTGGCACGTTTTTATTACGTTGATATAGGTACGTATTGCTGTGTTTTTATTAAGTTTCTTCAGGTACGCATTGCGGCGATTCAGAATTCAAATATCCGGGGACTGTCGCTAAAAGTTAATGCTCTATCGTGTTGGAAATATGCCCTACACCAAACCCAACCCTAAACCTACCCGATAGTGTTAACAAATGCAAAACTGATATAAAAACACGTTTTTTGATGCAACCGTGCCATTTGAACTTCCTTATATGCAGATTTGAACTGTTTTGTTGAACCTCCTCACCTCTCAAGTACGTCTCCGTACTCCATGAGCTACCGAACAATCCTACTGTCTGTGAAAACTTATAGATATGAAGCTGGATATGTGCGGTGCTAACATTCAAAAGCATCAGTTTTCAAATCTCCCAGCATATTAAAAATGTTTTGAAGTCACAACATAATACTCTTCAAGTAATTGTGCGAAAATTACGCTTTATTAATCGAAACTCTGTAAATCATACTTTGTGTGAAAATAATTTAAAAGGTGTTGGAGCTTTACTGCCTCTAGTGTTCATTTCTTTTGGAAACTGCAGTGATATGTACTTATTGGTACGTATTTCGCGTCTCGTGAAAAAGTGCCCCCAGGTACGTTTTTGGCATGAGACCAGGTAGAAGTATAGTGTTATAAAAATATAGTATAGTGTAAAAAAAAAAAGAAAAAAGTATGATGTTAATAACTGTAGAGACATGACATATGTAAATATGGACAGTCCTTTGTAAATGTGGTTCTAAGACTTGAGAATGAGATGGTACTTTTACTGAATGCTCTTTTTGGACTGTGGAGGAACTCAGTACATCAATATACACTCCAGTCCTTTTTCTGTTTGAGCCGTCTCAATTTAGTTCATGCTTAATGCTTTTCTCTAGTCAGTGGCAGACACTGGTAGAGACGACGTTCACTGGCAATGTTCTTTAGAGCAGCAGACACACACTCCACCTCACTCTGTAGCCCGCTCTTCTTTCAGTGATGTTACAAAACACAGTCAAATAAGACCTTGTTTCTGTTACTCAGGCTCATTGGAGATACGTGCCTTTACCTAAATTTCTGCAAAACTCAAAAAACGTACCTATATCTGCGAATCGTTTCCAGTTGAAATGAACTCTAGAGGCAGTGAAACTCTGACAACTTTTATTCCTTTTCACACAAATTATGATTTACAGGCCACTACATACATTTCTGCAAAACTAAAAAAAAACGTACCTATGCATACGAATCACTGCAGTTTCCAGTTGAAATTAACACTAGAGGCAGGAAATGCCAACATTTATTTCTTTTTCGCACAAATATTATGATTTACAGGGCCAGAGCTTTGATTAAGAAAGCCTAATTTTCACACAATTCCTTGCACAATATTATGTTATGACTTCAAAACGATTTTAAGATGCTGTGAGATTTGGAAACTGATACTTTTGGCCATTAGCGTCACACATACAGCTTCATATGAATGGGTCAGTAGCTCACGCGATATGGTACGAATCATGTAAAACTACTGTACAGTTCGACAAAACAGCTCAAACCTGCGTATAAGGAAGTTAAAATAGCACGGTTGCATCAGCGAATGTGAATGTGCTTTTTTTCATGTGAAATGGCGTTTGGTCTCGTACTGTATCGCGTACCTCGTCAGTGTCGTGCGCTCTGCTTGGCCATTTGTTGGGATAAACAGGAAAGTGTGTTCAAGTGCCAGCAAAACAGTGTAAAATTGTTTTTAGCTTTATATTTTTGTTTTCATTTAAATGTTTTAGTTTTGAAATGTTGTTGTATGCATTTGTCATTTTTATTTAATTTCTTTTATTTTCTTAAATGTGTGTATATATATAGTATTTATAGAGTTTTAGCTTGTAGTTTTAATTCCTTTTTCTTATTTGTAAGTCGCTTTGGATAAAAGCGTCTGCTAAATGACTAAAAGTAAAGTAAAAGTAAAAGTTGTTATATCACTTTTGCATTCGTTAACACCATCAGGTAGATTTAGGGTTGGGTTTAGAGGGTTGGGTTTTTAGGCGTTTGTTATTTGCCAACACGATAGAGCATTAACCTTTTAGCGACACTTTGAAACTGCCGTGAAACGTGCAATAAGGTACGTAACATTGATGTTGCAGAAACGTCGCCACAAGCACGTATTTCCAATGAGCCTAGGTTGGGTTTCTGATATACATCCACTGCTTTGCAGTAGCAATTTTGCTTTGTTTATTAAAAGTACACAGGCCAGTTTCGAAGTCTGGACCACCCGTGTCAAAAGAAAAAAAAATATATATATTTGACCTACACAGTTCCCTTTCAGTCAGTCACGTTCGACGTTACGTCAGTCGTGACTGACGAATTGGGATCTCGCCCGAGAGCC